>NW_022196905.1:10671664-10689575 GCF_008632895.1 Mastomys coucha
GGGGGGGGGGGGAGGATGACTCTCTTTTCCTGTATACTAAAACAAAACTTCCATTCACACTGACTTTCAGTTCTCTTGTTACTAATTCTGAACATGACCAAAGACAAGGAAGTAGTACAAGAGGAAAGAAAACCCGATGCCCCGAAAGGCAGGTACATAAGAGAAAACTCTTTTAGTGAATGAAAGAGCTTGATGTATTAACATCCTTGGAGAATATACCAATGTTCGGATAATGTTTTCACAAGTGGACACTGAGTATCCTGTAATGATCCTGTATGGCTAATGAGGTTACACTGTTGAACATTCTAGAAGCATGAGAGATAATTGCTAATAAGTACCATAAAAGGAAGAGATGACTAAGAACAGAGAATGGATGACTAAAAAGTCCCTCCATGTGTTTTTTTAACTCCCTGAATAACTAGTCATGCCAAACGTGGTCTGTCATAAAATTATTCACTGTTAAACTCTGCACTTAGACAACAAATATACGTTGGCCCAAGCCTTTGTATAAATCATTCAATTGCAAAGTGCCAAAAAAATTAGACTGTCAGTGAGAGAAAGTTCTCATCAAACCTTGCTGGCTGGGTGGGAATGGGTTAACTTTGGGGGGCTGGGGAGGGGAGGTTCCTGCAGTGCAGAAGGCAGAGACACTGGATCAGCTAGGGACTAGGCACTCAGAGCCACTGCTGCTTCTGGCACACATGCAGAAAACATCTCACTGTATCACACCTCGAGGAACGGTCAGATGCTGGGAAAACCCTGGCCAGCGCACCACAGCCTACCTCTGGTCAGTTAGCCTTTTCTCCCCAGATAAGCTTTGGCCACAGCTATCCCCAGGGCTGCAGCTATCAAAAGAAACAGATCTGGGGCTTCAGCTCAGTGCAAAGCTCTTGCTTATTACCAACCAAAGCCCAGTGCTAGATCCTGGTACTTAAAACTAAACAACTAAATAAACACACACACCCTAATCCTCATTAGCAACCTGGTTGCTTCACTTGCTTTGTTTTTGTTGTTGTTTGTTTCTTAAATTTAACTGCCTATGAAAATGCCACACTGTAAAAGGTCATTCTAAGGCAATTCCCTCCCAACAAGGGCTCCAGACTATTATATTAATAGTTACATTGTTATGTAAACATTCACCCTTAAACTCTCAAGTAATTGTCACAGCATTTCCCCACAGGGAGATACACTAAGATCCATGTTTGCTTCATGGCAGTACAATGTTTTCTCCATGCTTCTCTGATTGTTACAGGACATTACTGACATTCAAGGGGGAAAAGATATGGAGCAAGTGGTGGCTCAGACAGGGGAATGGCTTCAAGTGACTGCAGGACTAGCTCCAGCACACACATGATTTGAGGTAGTTTTTGTTTTGTTTTGTTTTGTTTTAAAGTGTTGTACTTTTGCCTTTGCTGGTAAATGTTACTATCTAGACCTCTAGCCAGGTCTGTATCAGATATCATACATATACAGGATTTTAGTAAGATAGGCATATTTACCATATATGAATCTTGGATATTAAGAATCTATGTTCCCTATGTACAATAAAAAGACAACTTTCTTTCACTTATTATAGTCCAGGCTAGCCTCAAACTCCTGATCCTTCTGACTTTGCATCTTCAGCATATCCTACTGGTGTTGGCCACTACAACTGGCTCATTTATTATAATTGATCACAGAAAGTGAGACAATGCTTATTGGCATTTTATTGACTGATTGGTTGATATTGATTTGTTTAAAGATGGGCTCTCCTGTAGCCTTATTGACATTTTAGTATCCTTCCTCCTAGTGACTGATGTCTAGTAAAAAAAAGACAGATTTAATGGATACATTTTAATTTTCTGGATCAATCATGGTTATAAAGTAGCACTGTGCACAGTGAAGTACAGAATCAATACTGCAAACATCAAAGCACACCACAGAGAACACTCAACCGCTCTAGCTGTCCCTGATCCCTTTCTCCAAGAGCTCTCTACTGTGAAAGTCCTGCCCCTCTTTTTGATCCAGTTGATTCCATTCTCAACACCAGGGATGGCCACATGACCCTGACCTGACCAATCAAAGCATTTCATGCCCTTGCCATACATAATGACTGGATCATGGATGCTTACATGCCCCAAAATAGGTCAAGAGACTGAACATGAAGGTGTATATACACCCATTAGCTAGGATGTATCATCTTTCTACATGGAATACTAAGAGAATGAAACTTGGTTCTGGTAGGTTTGCTACCACAGTGGAAAGGTACCCCAGGTAACAAACTGAGGGAAAGTGAGGCCACACACTGACCTCAACTACTATTTGAGTGACAGCAGATTCAGGGCCCATCCTGTCTTAGTCCTCCTCTGGTGCAGGCCCACAACTTTCTGGATTCTTCATTTTCAGCCTTCTTAGCAATGCTGGAGAGCCCGACACCACTTCTGACTTAAGTAGGCCACTGTCAGTTTCTAGTTTTGCAACCAAAAAGACTGGTTAGTCCAAGGGACACAAACTCTCTTACGGCAGAGAAAGACAGACATGACTATGTAAACAACCAAGAAAGAGTAATAAAATAAAAATGATGGATATGCAATTCATAAGGTTACTGGTCAATAAATACATAAAAGGTCCTGTCATTAATGAAACATAAATGACGCTTTAAAATTTTTTTTCAATTTATTTTACTTTATGTGTATGAAGATTTTGTTTGGATGTATGTCCGTGGACCATGGGCCTAGTGCTCTTGGAGACTAGAAGAGGGCATCAAATTCCCTGGAACTGGAGTTACAAATGTTTGTGTGCTGCCATGTGCATGCTGGGAACTGAACCTAGACCCTATACAAGAACAGCTACTCTGTTTAACTGCTGAACCATCTGTCCAGTCCCTATTTTGTTTCCTATGTGTGTTGGGGGACAGGAGGTATACATGCACAGTGTGTGTTGGGGGGCAGTATGTACATGCCACAGTGTGTATTGGGGGCAGTGTGTACATGCTACAGTGTGTGTTGGGGGCAGGGTGTACATGCCACAGTGCGTGGAGGGGTGAGGACAAATCTCACAAATTTTGGTTCTCTTTTCGCTCATTGGGTCCTAGAAGTTGCACTTAGGTTGTTAGCCTTGGTTGTAAGCACCTTTATCTGCTGAGTTATCTCATCTTATAAGATTTAACAGCAAGCAAGCAAATGTAGAGTGATTATATCTTTTCAAGATAAATCCTGGCAAGGTAAAACAAGAAAAAAGAAAGGAAGGAAGGAAGGAAGGGAGGGAGGGAGGGAGGGAGGGAAGAAGGGAAAAAGGGAGGGAAGGAGGGAGGGAGGGAAGAAGGAAAGGAGGGAGGGAGGGAAGGAGGGAAGAAGGAAGGAAGGGAAGAAGGGAGGGAGGGAGGAAGGAAGGAAGGGAAAAAAGGAGGGAAGGAGGGAAGAAGGAAGGGAGGGTGGGAGAAAGGGAAGGAGGAAGGAAGGGAGGGAAGGAGGGAAGAAGGAAGGGAAGGAGGGAAGGAGGGAAGAAGGGTGGGTATCTGAATTGTTTGTCATTGGGCCTCCAACATCCAGCACAGAGGATTCAGAAAGTTACTAAAATAATGAATTAGTCACATCAGGAAAGGTGAGACTGAGTAGCCAAGACAGACCAGACCATCTCATGCATTGTTAATAGAAGTATGTACCAGGACAGCTCCTGGAGCAACTGACATTGTAAAATATTTTAACATATATTTTGCTAGAGTTATGAAGCCCACACCTACAAATTTATCCTGTGGAGAAAAATGGAAACACATGCAAAGTTACAAGTGTGTGTGGTGTTTCCAGAACCGTTGCTTAGAGTGGATGAAAGAGAAACAGCTCAGATACCTGCCAATATGGCTTGTTGAATAAAATATAGCCAACGGTAGAAAACCATTCTGCAATGGAAAAAGATGGTCTGTGGCACCAGAAAAAGACCCTGGTGACAGGAAGAGTTAGCAAAACCCGGGGCAGTCTCGCCAGAGAGGAGCTCAGTCAGATATTTATTTATGTGTATATCCTAGGGGAGAAAGGCATTTAGAAGCTGGTTAGGTTTGTTGTTGTTTAAATCAACATTTTGCTAGTAGGTTTTCCATGAGCATTCTGTAGGGATACACTTTAATAGCTTGGCTTTCTTGTGCAAACATGTATTATCTTTGTAAGCACGCAAGTAACGAAATACATACTCGCACAGGCATACACAGAGAGTTAGTGCGCTTTCCAAAGGAGTAAAATTTAATATGGAGTTGGCTAAAACAAAAGAAGTTTAATTATTCACATGACAGTGGAGGCATAAACACTTTTACACCTACCAACAAGAAGCAGAACCCCACACTTTAAACCTTTGCAATTCTCACACAGAACCAAGAGGACGACCATGATTTAAACCCAGCCTGGACTACCTGGCAGAGCCTGTTTCTAAATGCCAAGATAACATAAAGTCTCCTTTTCCCTTTAGAGGATAGGCCTAGATTATCTACCACAGTGGCTAGATGTAGCCTGCCTCATCTTGCTCTCCTGAATCGTGCACAAGCCGCTGAATTGTGCACAAGCTAAGGCCACTGAGCCACTCCGGGGGAAGGAGCTTGCTGGCAGGAAAAGCTCCGAGGGCTGCTGCCTCCCTTCCTGCCTTCTGAGCATCGGGGACATGGGCAGCCTGGCTTGGTTTTAGTGTTTGCTCACAGCACCAAGGCTTGCTTTAGCTTTCTCCTCACCTCAGCACATACGATAAAGAGGAAGAGCCTAGGCTGGAAATGTTCCCACTGTTGATGCACGGGTTTCCCTCTGTCTGAAGCAACTCCTTTCTTTTTTCTACAACAGGGACACACTTGTAAACAAAGCCTCTCCTGCCTGCCCCCACACCTAAGGCCTAGGAAGTCATCATTCATGTCACCGAGAAGAGTCTGCTTGCAACACACAGAACACCAGCTTTTGGGCTTGGAACAATCCACAGAGTAGGAATCTATTTCTTTAATTACTTACCACTTGCCTTGGTCTGAAGATGGATTTGTACCCTGACAAGTGTGTTTGTTCATTCTGAGTTTTTGAGTCTGATCTCTCTTAGATGCATTCAATCTTTTTAAAGTCACAGCTCCAACCACTTTCAGCACAAGCTTCTAATCTTGGCCAGCAAACCTTTCCTACAGTGCTTGACTGGAAAGGCCACAAGCCACTGTAATAAAACTCTGGCCATGCAGTCTAACACCACACTATGCTCACAAGTCAGCACATACCATCCTGACAACCAGAGCTGTGTCCAGGGCTGACCACTGAGGCAGGACATACTGTCTTCATGCTGCCTTATAAGATGGGCAAACAGAGGAACAGTGTACAACATGAACCAACAGAGCAGCGCTCATGCTGGCCCCAACAGTGTCTTGGTTAGTATGAGACAAGGTCTAGTATTAGCTAGCTGTATTAGTTATTTCTCTTTGCTGTGACCAGAGAGGAGGGACTCAGCTTGGCTCCTGGTTTAAGAGTGAAGGCATGGTGGGGTGAGGATGGGCCAGATGACAACATTATGGAGAGAGACTCATTCTCTTTTCATTCAGTACAGGGCCCCAGCCCACAGGAGAGTGTTACCCACCCACAGTCAGGACAGATCTCTGTCAGTTACTCCTCTTTGGAAAGCTCTCCAGACATATTCAGAGTATGCCTCACTAAGGTGCTAAGCATTTCTCAATACAATCAAATTGATAATCAAAATTAACAGTGACAGCAGCCCAGCTGACCTGCAAACCCTAGGCTGGACTTAAACTTGGTGCATGCTCCTGCCTCAGCCTGAAAAGTGCTCAAGTTAGAGGAATGCTCTACTATGTTTCTAAGACTGGGCTCTTAACGACTATACTTCAATAATAAGTTTGTGCAAACAAAAATATAAACACAACTCCAGATGTAATGACGCATTTCTATAATTCATGAGGCAGAGGTAGAAAGAATAGAAATTCAAAGTTATCTTTGAATTCTACAGCAAGGTAGAAGCTAACCTGGGCTACATGACAGATGTGTCAAACTATACACACTATATATCACATGTGTGTGTACACATACATACACACATACATACCATACACCCAACATACCGGAAATACAAATACAACAAGTGGTGCATCATCATGGTTTTAATTCCCAAATTCAATTATATATGTGCTCAAATTACAAAAGGAAGCTGGACAATGACCATTTAGGTAGTACTGTCAAGAGGACACTGACGCCAGCACCCAGGACTCCTCCTCAGTGTCTGGAGTATTTGTCCTTCTTGACAATATTTAATTAAGCTGAGTAAGGCTTTTTAGTGCGGAGTCACATTTTCCCCACTGATGTGACTGCACAAGAACCAACTGTTTCACCTTGCTGCTGCCAACATGATGCGAGTCCCCACCACTCACCTCCCTAAGAGATTTCTAAGAGCAACTTTGACCAAATGCAATTCTTGCCTCATGCAATAACTTGAAAACCTGTATAACTGCTTTAGGTATCACCCCACTGCATGTGTGAGCACTGTATGTTACTTCAATAACAGAGCAGTAAAACCAGGCAATTACACAATGCAACTCCTGGCCATTGAGGCCATCCTGTGGCTGTGTGGTCTTCTACATTCCTTACAGCATTAGTTCATTTTCTCACGTCTCATAAGACATCTCAAAGACCCATACATAGGCTATAGCTGACAGTAACAGTCACTCGGCGAGGAGACCAGAGAGCACCTGGCACCAATTCTCCCCATTTACTTTACCTTCACAAGACCCTGTCTGTACCCAGCCTCTCCTGCTACAAACTGAAATAAGCCAGTCCTACTGATCTACTGAAACTGTACTCTCCCAAACAGCTCTCCAGGTTGCATCTGTCCCTCCTCCTCCATTACTACAAATGTGAAGCTCAAAGTATGGGGGAACACTGGAGCTAGGCCCGGCTCTCAGGTTCCAGTATCACAGCCACTGAAGGGGAGTGTGGCGTGTGCTTCGGGTGGTTCTGAGGCGCAGCTAGGGTCATCAACATCAGCTTACTTAGTACCTCATTGCTTTCCTGTGAACATCTTGGTTGCCGTGACCTCATCCTTACTGGGTATCTCTCTTCAACGACCTCACTTGGCCATTCTGATGCTGCCAGCGGTTCATCTTCTCCTGAGCAGCTAATCTGAGGGCTCTAGCAACCCTAACTCTCTACGTAACCTTGAGCTCACGCCTCAGCTTCAGACCTGTGCCTCACATCAACGTTGCTCTCTAGAGTTCAAATCCCACTATGTCTATAAATACGCTGCTAGGATGGTACACTCGCTCCTTTTCACTCAGTAGCTACTTCAAAGTCTTCCACCTCCCCCAGACCCTGTCCCTTATTTATAACAGAAATCCTTTCTTCTGGGGCAAGCAAGATAACTTATCAAATAAAGCACCTGACACATGAGCCCGATGATCTGAGTTGGATCCCTGAAACCCACATAAAGTATCAGGAAAACCAACTCCACAAAACTGTCCTCTAAAAGCCATGGTTTGTTGTGGCATGCATGTCTGAACAACACTCCTTCCCTTGCCCACTCCCCAAATAATTTTAATTTTTTTCTCTGATTCAACAAAGAAAATAGAAGCCACCACACTCTCCAACGTGACCAAGAAACCCACACATTCACTTCCCCCCCAACCCTGCCCCACTAAGTTTCCGGCTTTCTCCTTCATGAAATTCAGGGCCCATTTCCTTCACCTCTTTCATGAGAGAGGGGTTTGGTTGGGTGTTTGTTAGTTTTGGTCTTAGCTTTTTGGGGAGCAAGGGTCACTGGGGTGGTAGGATGGTGCTTGCTTTTGAAACAGGGTATCTCTATGTTGCCCAGACTGGTCCCAATCTTTTAATCCTGAATCACAGGATTTAATGCATGTACTTACTATACCTAGCCAAAATTCTTAAACTGACCACAATAAGGTTTTCTGCTTCCCAGCCTCTTGGAGGCTTGACTCCTTCAGATGTTCCTTGGGCTGACTTTTGTACTGTGTCACCTACAAGACTCTTAAAATACTCTTCCTTTGCAACTCCCAAAACATCAACTGTGGACTTGGTGCTGATGGCGTGTAGGTATAGCTCCACCTAGATCTTTAATGACATGGAGAATTACAAATCCTAATGCCTGACTCTATGTCTCCTTTGAGACATTATTGATACTTTAAGTTCAATGGGTCCAAGGCAGAATACGCTCTCCTTTTCATCGACCTAGCTTCCCAAGCCAAGAAACCCCACACTGGAAGAAAACTGACTTCACAATTGTCCTCTGCCCATAACATCGGTGCTATGTCACACTTAGGTCACACGTCACACACATACACACACACACACACACACACCTCTTTTTACAGAGTTCCACTGCTACTTTTACTGGACTTGAATTAATCTATAGACCATTTACTGTGTGTACAGGGTCCCATTTAAAAAATGTTTTCTATATATTACCCCTTCAGCAAAAGTTATTTATATTTATGTATCTTACAGGATTATTGCTAAGATGCCCTTCTAAGGTAATTTAAATTTTAATTGACTAGGACTTTTAAAATCATGTTTTCAAAATGATCCTTAATAATCTACAGGAAACTACCCAACTGTGAGCTTAGGCCGCATCCGACCACTCTGCTGTGTCCTGCCTGTGCTAACAGCTAGTACTCTCGGAGACAGAAGGTATCAGGTTCCACAGGAAAGAAAAAAAAACCAAACAAGCATCCAAAGCAGGTTTGTACGTAGCACAATGAGGTCCATTTAAGAGAGTCTGGGCTTAAAATGACAAACCATACTTCTCAGAGATGTCTTCAAAGTACACAGAAATTCAGAACTCCAGCCAGGGGAGAGAGGTCCTGCAGGGCTGGACAAGATGGTGAAGTTATACATATCAGGTAAGAGTTGAAAATGATCTTTATGGGCAAAGCTGATGCCAGGATTAATGAAAAAAAAAAAAAGTTTCCTCCTCCAACATCTGCTGTGCAAAACAGAAAGACAAGTTTAAACTGCCTGGTGGCGTCACATCACAGTTACAGAACCCAGACCCCTTACATGTACTTTTCCAAAAGAATTTCAGGAGACCAGGGTGGGGTCTCCTGACTGCAGCTCTGGCTACCATATAACTGCCCTGGGATTCGAGTAAAAAAAAATAATTTCTAATGATCAAGAGTGAGGCAGGAAACGGGTGGAGGGAAGAGGAAATGCTGAACTACAAGGTCATGGTCAGGAAACCAATTTGGCAAGGCATATGGAAAAGCAAGGCATATAGAATCAAGTGCCGCATGCAGCAATGCACAGCCCAACACCAGCTTTGTTTTCAGTAGCAGCCCTCGAATGACAGGGTGAAGGCCAGTGCCTGACATCATAGAGGAAACCACCTCGAAACCCTCCCACCCCAGATTTTTTTTCTTCCAGTTATTCTTCTGCCTGACACAGAATCCAAAATGGAGTTTGGGTAAAAGGCTGTGTAGGTCCCAAGGAATGTGCTACAATAAATGGCAATGGTGACCGTCAGCTCAGTACACAGTGTCTACTTCCCTTCTCCTTCTATCCCTTTTTAAACCAGTCAAGAACAATACTTGTAATACTTACAATGGAGTAACATTGAGATGCAGTATGTATAGTTGGTGTCTAACCTTGTGAATATGCTTATTACATAGACACAAGAAGAACATTTATCAAAGTGTTAAAAGTGCTATCACCAAGTAGCAAAATAAAGCCTACTTTTTTTTTTTAACAAATTCTTCTGCACTTTTAACTTTCTGTAATGCTTTAATTGTTGTCCTACATCTGTGAAGAGACATCATGACCAAGGTGGCTCTTACTTATTAAAGAATGCATTTAGCTGGAGGCTTGCTTACAGTTTTAAGGGGTTAGTCCACAGTCATCATGGGAAGGAAGCAGACAGGCATGGTGCTGGAACAGTAGTTGAAAGTTTTACATCCCAATCCAAAGGCAGAGACACATAGAGACTAAGCCCACCTCCAGTGATACACATCCTCCAACAAAGCCACACCTTTTCCAACAAGGCCATACCTCCTAATCCTTCCCAAACAGTTCTACTAACTGGGGATCAAGCATTCAAACATATAAGCCTAGAGGGGACATTCTCATTCAAACTACTACACATAATGAACATATAATGAAGTGATAATAAAGAAGTGTTATAAGAAACAACACTCAAAATGTTAATATCAAACCAAAACAATTATCACTGTAGTACAAGATTTCAGATTACTCAGGAAGAAGAATTACTCAGGAGACAGGAGATGGTCTGCCAGAGGAGAGCTGCTCCGGAAGGTAAACGCCCGCTGGTTAGTCACAACAGATGACAGAGGTGGGCAGGAACTACTTGTTAGGTGTTGTAGGGAATATGAAGAGTTGTCCACAGCCCTAAATAAGCTCCCCTTCTCTTCCCATTCCCTTCCCCCTTCTCTCCACATGGTCATGGACGGCCCCTACTTCTCTACTCTCTCCTCTCTGCCTTTCTCTGCCTCTGCTACCCTCTTAAGTGCTGACAAGGCAGATAATGAGGGGAAAACCCAGTCAATGACAGCATGAAACAATGCAGTAATGAGAAGTCACACAGTAGGCAGCTAACAGTGGAAGGACGAGTCACACAGTAGGCAGGTGAAGGAGGGCTCTGCCGTCTGAGGATTGAGCCCCACATCTCCATCCTTTAGCAGTATGACCTTGAGGAGTCACTTAACTTCCCTGTGTCTTAATTTTTTTCTCTGTCAAATAGTATCAGTTCGTGGGGCAGACAGGCTGTGTAGTTAAACACAATACATACTAAATAAACACTTGCTGTAACTTTGTGCCTATTATGTAGCTATGCATTGACAGTCTATGTCTTATATTATTAACAAAGTAGCCCTATTATCATGCCTATTTGTAGATCAGGGCTAGAGAATCTAGCAACTTGGAGATCGTCTAGAAAGAGGAGGAGGCTGGAGCTTCTACCTGCTAGAGCACAAAGCTTGCCACACTGTTATTACTCTACCTCACTGGGCTGGTCCGTCCTTCCATCCATCCTTCTGTCCATCCTTCACTCCTTTTTTCCCTCCTGGGAACAAGGTCTCACTCTGTAGCCCAGCCTGACCTTGAACTTGTGACAGCTCTTCTGCCTCAACCTCCCCATGGTTGCAATTACAAGCATAAGCTACCACATCCAACTTATGAATTCCAAAACATGCTAAATGTGTAAGTGTAACTGAGCCAACATATCACATATTGTGAAGAAAAGAAAACTTGTAATCTTACACAGATTTAGAGTTTTATTAATAGTGATATAAACCTGGAAACGTTGAAGAACAAAGAGGAAAATACATATAGTTTTATAAACATCATAAAGGTCGTAGCTTAGACAGTTACAATTAGTGAACTGACTTTTAGTTTAAATTATGAATGTAGATGCCTGTTTTGAAGATGCTAAATTTAGGGCTAGGGCTGTAGCTCAACATAGAAGCCCCAGGTTCAATCCCTACTCATGACAAAAAGAAAAAGAAGCTACATCAAGGCAATAACACTTTGTCAATTAAGATTTTAAAAATAACATCAAAATTTTAGAAAAATAAGAAAGCTTCATAGTTTCTAGGTAGATAGCCATTAAGTGTTGGGCAGATAAAGTATTTTTAAAACAACAACAACAAAACCTGTGACAAACAACATAAGAATATTATACCGTTTGACTCAACAAATCCACATGTATGAATCTATTCTAGAGAAATAACTGAGTAAAAGCCAGAAGGCATATGTAGAAGACATATATGGCCATGCTTAGCATCTAAAATTAAGAAATAATACCTAAGGTTAGGGATGGCTTGATTGGTTGAGTTATAAGCACAATAGAAATATTCATAACACTAGCTTCTATTGTGAAAATGATCTTGAAAGATGATTATTATAATTTCAAGTGCACATTCTGGGATAGAACACCATGTTGGGTGTACACATATGTGTATACATCATGTTGTATACACATATGAGTGTGTGTCTACATTAAAACACACCTGTATGAAAGAAGGCAAACAGCAAAGGTTCCGTGATTAAGGGGCTGTGGCTGGGCAACTTCTTCAGTGTTCTCTTGTCTTTCACTGTCATTGCATGGACTTTTCAACCTCCCAGGGAAAGCCACCTTCCCACCCTGATCTCACCTGTCACAGCCTCTACTGTCCAGTTCTGTCTAATTGGTGTCACGTGCGGGGCAGCAGGACCTGCTCTTCTTATCCTTAGCTTTACACTGGATGGAAGTCACGTAAATCACTGTGCCTTCCCGCCTTCCCACGACTGGGGCCAGGGCCAGGCAACACACACCCACACTCCTTGCCTGTCTAGAGATGCCGGTCCAGCCACTGCATGCATGGGCTCATGACAAAAATTCTCCTTACTTACACATAATGCATGCTCTGTGCTCCTACACAGAACTGCTCTCCCAAAGGGTTCCTTTCATCTGGGCTATCATAGAAAGAGCGTCTGACAATGGGAAGATGAGATTTAAAGGATTCAGACTGGGAGGAATCAGGAGTTACGAGTGGACTGCAATGGCAACACCTAATCTCAATCTCTCTCTCTCTCTCTCTCTCTCTCTCTCTCCCCCCCCCCCCCCCCCCCCGCCTACAGTACCTGGTATTCCTAGGAGGTCTCCCATCCAAATACTAACCAGGCCCAACTCTGCTTAGCTTCCGAGATCAGACGAGATTGGGCGTTCAGGGTGGTATGGCCATAGACAGCAATACCTGATCTTACTGGCTTTTTTGCATCTCTCTCTCTCTCTCTCTCTCTCTCTCTCTCTCTCTCTCTCTCTCTTTCTCTCTCTCTCTCTCCCTCTCTCTCTCTCTCTCCCTCTCTCCCTCCCCCTCGCCTTCTCTCTCTCCCTCCCCCCTCCTTCCTCCCCTCTCCCTGCCCCCCCAAATGGTGAATCTGGCCCGCATAAATCTTGCACAGTAACATGGTAACACTGTGAAGGATAGATAGAATGGAATAATGAGCTTTCCATCCTACGACCCAACACCTATTCTCATCTAGCAATCCACACATCACCCCAACTACCACTGTCCAAGGCTCACCACCCCACCCCACCTCACCTTCACTGCCACTGTCTGAGGCCCACACACGCCATGGCTCCCACACTCCATCCCACTCCACTTTCACATAGCCTCTTTTCTTCAGGACAAGTATGTACACAGAAGCCTGCTACCAGTCCTCTGCAGAAAGACAGCTCCTCTGACTCCGCCCATCACCATCATCTTCTGAGTCTCTACCAACTTGTCAAATTCCTCAGCATAAGCTCAAGGCTCCCCTTACCTGGTCCACCTGCTTTGTTTTGCTTTGCTTTGCTTAAGCTCCTTTAAATTTAGAATCTCTCTACCACCTAGAACCAGTTTCCTAGATTGCCTTGAAGTGCTCCATCCTGAAGGCTTTCTCTACCACACACCTGCTCTCCCTTCTCATCTCTACAGCCTTAGATGCTATCTGAGGCAGGGTCTCACTGTGTAGTCACAACTAGCCTTGAACTTACTATGTGGACCAAGCTGCCCTTGAACTCACAGAGATTCACTTGTTTCCGCCTCCAGAGTGCAGACATTAAGGGCATATGTACCATTTCTGGGCCCTCTGTTTTGCTTTAGTGTTGCAAGATAAGATCTTATTATACAGCCTAGGCTGACCCTAGGCTTTCCAGTGCTGGAATTATAGGTATACAGCACTAAGTCTAAGAAAATCCAGTTCAACAGGTATGTGCTTCAAAAGGACTTCCTTGCTGGCACTGACTACATGTTCTGCACTGGCACTCTATAAAATGTCTAGTTGGCCTGCTTGGTACCTTGGATATTTTATAGACACTTGTGATTAAATATCTTTACTCTAAAAGCTTTAACAGTAGTATCTCTCCTGCATTCCTCAAAGTTACTGGGAAGGTAGACCACACACATGAGGAGTGGGGTGGGAGTGGAGTTCTATTTGTCTAGAAGTCGGAATGGGCAAGGTCTCTCCTGACCTTTACAATAGGCTTCCTCTAGCCCACACGTATCTCAGAAGGTTCCCAGCCCTGACTGTCCAATAAGGCCACTGCTCAGGGCTTCACCAATAGAAATTAACCTGGGAAACGGAGGCAGGGGGATCAAGTTTAAGGCCTGTTTGGCTATACATTGAGTTCAAGGCTTGTCTGCTATGTGGGGCCCTATGGAGGAGGAAGAGGAGGATGCCTAGATGGAGAAAACAATTCCAACTGACAGATTAGAAGGGCCCAAACATGGCGATTTGTTTAATTTCTCTGGTTGATTAAGTTTAATTTCTCTGGTTGATTAAGTTTAATTTCTCTGGTTGATTAAATGTGCAGTCAGTGTGCACATACAGTGCTCATTAGTAGTTCTGGTCCCAGCAACAATGAGCATAGGGCTCATCGCAGCAAAACATCTACCCCCACCTTTATAGTGCCCTGCCCTTCATTTCCCAGTTCCATACGATCCTCTAGATCTCCTGAGCTCCCCACCTCAACTGGCCCTTTCTTTCCCCCAGCATCTGCCTGCTAACCATTTCTTGCGGCCTCCTCCATGGCAGGTGCTCCAGGGAACAGGCTCAATGGGATGCTTGAAACAAAGCACTGTCTAAGGACGATCCACACCACATACATCAGTAATACACTTCCTCTTGGGTTGCAATATCCTAAGAGTTATCATCTACATAGGTATAGGATGATATAAGCTGAATGGTAATCCTGAAAGGTAGGTACAAAAATTCCTATCTGTAGAATGTAAACAAGACTTAATTTGGAAGTTGAAGCCAGAAAGTGGAATATCCCCACTTCTGTCTCCTGTTCTATGATAAAGCTCTTTGCTGTGAGTTGAAGTCCTGTGTTAGTCTGCACACTGTAGTGTATATGCTTACAATTTCAGCACCTAGAAAGCTGAGGCAGAAGGACTTGTTTGGGGTTAGAGGCCAACCTGGACAGCACAGCAGGACCTTGACTCAAAAATAAAAACAAAACCCAACAACAACAACAAAAAAGCAAAGCTTTGTTGCTCCAAACTTGTCACTAAGTTATGCGTGTCAGTTAGCATGTAACAAGGGTGGAACACAGAAAACACTCTAGTACTGAGCAAGAGGACAGGCCTGCACTGTATCAGAACATAGTCCTCTCCTGAATCCACTCCCCAGTAACTGTTTCACCAAAGCTGCCTCCCTTCCTCCACACCCACACTACACTGATTCCCTGTGAATGCCACAGTGGCTTCTGCAGCTGCAGCCCAGGCAGGGCCTGGCTGGAAGGGGAAACTGGGGCAAGAGCCACGCCATGTGCAAGAAGGGTTTGCTTATAATTAGAGACTGCCCTATGGAAACGCATTAGGAAAAGCACAATTAGCAGATTCATTTAGATTTCTGTTATATTTAACTTGTGAAATACTCCGACTAAGACCATATGCTTACAAATAATATCATGGCTGGGGCTGATAAGGAACGTACTCACTGAAGTAATCTGGATGCTGGTTGTGAAATATAGGGCCTGTACTAGCCTCAAATGTCACTTATCCATGGGTGTTTCTGTTTGAGCATGAGACCTGTGAAAGCCAGAGTCAGCGTTAGGCATTCCCATCAAGTAAAGCACTCACCACCTTATGTTTTAATGGGCTAGACTGGCTAGATGGTAAGTCCAGGGGTCCTCCTGTCTCTGCCTTCCTGGGGCTAGAATTTCGAATACTTCAAATATGCCCCGCCGTGATTGGGTTTTATGCGGATGCAAGGGATTTGAACTTGTGTCCTCATGCTTACACTTTCCTCATGCATCCAGCTTTCCAACACCTAACAAAAGCAATTCTTAATTTTAAAGCAAAACAAAAATGACTGTGGAGCCTTACATCTGTAATACTAGCACTTGGGGGCTGGAGAGATGGCTCAGTGGGTAAGGGCACTGTCGGCTCTTCCGAAGGTCCTGAGTTCAAATCCCAGCAACCACATGGTGGCTCACAACCACCCGTAATGAGATCTGATGCCCTCTTCTGGTGCATCTGAAGACAGGTACAGTATATTTATGTATAATAATAAATAAATCTTTGGGTGGAGCGAGAGCGGGATTGACCAGAGCGAGCAGAGGTCTTAAATTCAATTCCCAACAACCACATGAAGGCTCACAACCATTTGTACAGACACAGTGTACTCACATACATAAAATAAATAAGTCTTTAAAAAAAAAAATACTAGCACTTGGAGCCTGACGCAGGATTGTCATGAGTTCAAGGTCAGCCTGTGCTATATAATGAAGAAGAAAACACAAAGTGTGATTACACTGACAATTTCTAAGCTGCCAACAGCGTGCACCGAAGTGCGTGAGCAAAGGTTAAGCCTTTGTCTCTCCATTGCCGAGATGACTGAAACACGCTGGAGCTGACTTGTGAGGAAAGCTGTGAGCTTGCCATCCTCCTGAGCTCCCAACAATATCCTCTCAGCACTGGGGAGGCAAAGATAGGGGGATCTATCTCTGTGAGTTCGAGGCCAGCCTACAGAATGAGTTCCAGAGCAGCTGAGGCTACAAAGAGAAACGCTGCCTTGAAAAAAAAAAAGAAAGAGTAGAAAGAAAAAAAGAGAGAAAGAGAGAAAAAAAAAGAAGAGTGTCCTCTCATCCTTTGGTGGCAGCTCGCAGTTTGGGTGCAAGAATGCATGTATTAAAAGAATTATCCCAGTGTAGCTGCAAGCTAGGCACGGGTGCTGGGCTTTGCTGTAAGGGGAGTGGTGTCCTAGAGCTCACTGGTTTAGTTTGTGTGGCTAGTCTTCACTAAAGTGTCAAGAATCCCTAATAACACAGACAGAAAATTTTAAAAAATTAATAAAATTATTTTATAGTTTGCCTATTCCAAATCATGTTTCTTTCATGAAACAAAACAAAACAAAACAACCACAGAGTATCACCAGAACTCTAGGATGTGTCCTTAGCATGTACGCAATCCTGCATGCCCCAACCCAGTCTGCAGCGACCCCAGGCACAGCAGAGCTCTGCAGGTTCTGAGGCAGTAGTCCTGAGGGTAAGATAGACCCTGGTGGCTCCCTAGACTCTTTCAAGCGCTACTCAGTCAAGACTGTGATTATAATTCTGTACTACTCTTTCAAAGTTGGGAATTTGAGTAGGGAAAAGGGCTGGAGCCTCACACAAGCAAAGGCCAAAGAACCACAATAGTACATCCTCTATGCCCATGTCAGTGACTGTCAAATGTCCAGGTAAGGACAAGTATTATTGTACTAGTCCTTCCTTCAAGCACAAATCCTAACTGTTCTGTGTGGTAAACAGGAGTGCACACAGCAAGCACTAGAGTCAGGCAAGGTCCAAGGCCTGAAAAGCACCCCGCCCTGGTCGGCTATAGCACATGGACTTTATCAAGTATGGGCTATTTCTGCTCACCAGCACAACAGCCATACACACAGTGGTTAGTCAGACTTGAAAGGAAGGCAGATAGTTTGAGTGGCAGCAACATAATTCAGGCCTGCAAGTGCAAATGAGAATTTGGGACAATTTGTATTTGCCACTCTGAGCATGACACCTCAGTGGGGAAGATAACAATGTGATTTCTTAATGCTGTGCAATGAAAAATGTCAGCTGTGGGAAACTCTGCCTAACTCAGTAAATCAGTATTTTCCAAATAATCAATGGATGATATTCCCTAGTCATTCATAAGTAAAACCCCATTCAATATTCAAGAGAAGCCACACCTAATATAGTAAATAATTAAGAGTTCAGAGACCTGGTTTCAGGTCTTACACTGCACCAGCCTTTCAAGTTTTAACTGAGTATAAAAGAACATCCATAATTATTGAAAAGGTTATTTAAATACTCCTCCTCCTTCTCCCAACTATGTATCTGTGTTAAAATCCACATTTTCTTTTTTTTATTGATTTTTTTTCTTGATTTAAGTTTTATTGTATTATGATGAGAAAAGATACATGATTTCAATTTATCTGAATTTGTTAAC
>NW_022196905.1:10690359-10716227 GCF_008632895.1 Mastomys coucha
ACAATGGTTCTGCTTGGAGGGTGGCACAGACATTAGGTGAGGGTAAGAATCTGGTTCATTGGCTGTGAGGGTTTTGAAAAGCGTGAATGCACATTTTCATCTTGTACTTCAACCCAAAGAACTTCCTGAATAGAAAAGTGGGTATGACTATCTGGCTGTCCTCTATGAAGGACACGTTAAACAGATTTGCCATAGTAAGATGACATTGATTCTCACAGCAATGATGAGTGGCACACACTTAATTACAGCACTCAAAGGCAGGTGAATCTCTGTGAGTTCCAGGCTAGCTAAGGCTACACAGTAAGATCCTATCATGAGGCGGCAAAGGGGTGGGCAGGGCGGAAGGGGCTGATTTTCTATCCTTTAATATTTCTGTCTTGGTAAAGTTTAGTTATTTCTTATAAAAAACAAAACTACAAAAACCCATGTCATTTGGGATGTGGCTCTGTGGTAGAGCATGCACCTAATATGCTCAAAGTCTGGGCTGGATCCTAAGTATAACAAACAAGACAAAATGTTGTTTGCATCAACATCTTACATTCTTGGTGATGGTATTTTAGTTGATTTTTCCATGACAGGGACTGAATCCATGCTGAACAAGCCTTTCTGTGAGTTACATCCCTAGACTCATAATTTTTTAATGGAAAAATATTTAACTTTTTATTTGTTAAAATGGTAGGTAGCAGATATAATTCACGTTTAAGTTCTTTGAAGTCCTCAGTAATAGATGAGATCAGAGGCAAGATAAACTGAAGCATAAGGATCAACCCAGAAGAGTATGCCAACCTTTCTCCACACATGGCGAGGGCACACCCACCTCTAGTTCTTTAGATATTCTGAATTGCAAGCTGCTTATTATATGGGTACTAAATACTTTCCCCAATCTGTTTTTCAATGAATAAAAATTAATCAATACTGGTCACATTTATCAATCTTTTCTGTTCTGATCAATACTTGCTATGTTTTGTTCAGGAAACCTTTCCCTCCTCCTAACTGCATTATCCAGAAAGTCTAAACACTTCAGCTAGATCCACAGGCTCTGACTGTGAGCAGCAAGAGACGACCTCTCCTTCTATACCCTCCTCCTCCTCCTCCTCCTCCCTGCATCCTCTGTTCCTACAGTCATGACCGCCAAGCTTGCATTTCAGTCTGTCAGTGCAGCTAAAGAGATAGATGGAAGGTTATGGATCCAAATGCTTCCACAGAAGGTAAGCTAGAGACCACACCGCTGTGGTCAGGCAGGTTGGCTATCATTCTTGCTGCCATTTCAAGAAAGCTGTGCGGGAACAGAGAGCAGGCGGGGGTGGAGTGCGGGGGCGGAAGTGTGTGGCACCTCTGCTTCTCAGTCAGTGGGGAGGGGAGGCTGGAAGCAGGACCCTTGTTTTAGGGGGAGAGGATGAAGACTGGGATTTGGTTCCCAACACCTGCATGGTGATGACTCACAAGTGTCTGTAACTCCAGTCCCATGGAATTAGATGCCTTCTTTTGGCCTCCTCTAAGGGTGCCTAGTATATACACAGTGCATATACATACACGCAGACAAAATACCCACAAACATAAAAATAAAATCTAAAAAATAAACAAAAAAAAAGGTTAGAGGGTAACTTCAGAATATTCCTCAGTAGGAAAGGTGCTGTCACAGAAACTCAGAAGGACAATTGTGTCACTCTCTGACAAGCCAGCATCTCTTCAGAACAGTCATTTCTTCAACTCAGAAATGCCTACAACAAGATACCAGCTGAATATAAACTTAATTTCTACTCTTAATGTCTACCACAGAATTTTTCAAACTACAGACCATTATCTATAAATGAGTTGTGAAATCAGTAGGGTAGGTTACAATTAACATTATTTTTAATGACCACCATGAAAGAGTATCAGTGAAGATCACAATGCCTAGAACACATTGGTTGAGTAATGATTCGCAGTTTTCTTTTTCTCGTCAGTCAAACTTGCCCCAATACAAAATGCATTATTTACTACAAGTCTCTGTTTAGACATCTGAGAGGCACTAGAACCTACCAAGTTGTTTTAATGGGAGATTTCTTCCCAGCCACCACTTCTTATCTAGGGAAACACTTCTCACTTAATAGCCATGTGGTTGCAAACACATATGGCCATGGTTTGATAAAACTCTCACAGCTCTGTAGCCCAGTGGTCTAGTCTTCCTACTGCTGAGACCCTTTAATACAGCTCCTCGTGTGTGGTGACTTCAAAACTGTGATGCTGCTGTTAGGGATTATACTGTAAATATCTGATTGCAGGATATCTGATCTGCAACTCTCCAAGGGCTCATGATCCAGAGGCTGAGAACCACTGCCCTAGCCCTTGATGAATGACTTACAAGGAATGGCCATTTGCCCATGTTACTTTCAAGTTCCTTGTCCATCATTTTTTAACTTGGTACATAGGACATCTGAGTGACAGAGCTACAGGGCAGACTGCTGGTGGCCATGTTTCCAGGCACAGGAGGAAATGGTCTGCCATAAGGAATGAAAAGGAACATGAGGAAAGAAGCAAAGATGAAATTCAGGAAATATGGCCATACTGAGGTGGCTATGTTATTTCCCACTGTTTTAGCCACTGTCCTAATGCTGTGAAAAAACACCAAGACCAAGGCAACTCATATACTAACTGCTTACAGTTTTAAGAGGGTTAGTCCATCATCATCATCATCACCATCACCATGGTGGGGAACATGGCAGCACACAGGCAAACAGTAGCTCAGAGCTACATCCTGATCTGTAGACAGAGAGAGACTAGGCCTGGCATGGGCTTTTTGAAACCTCAAAGTCCACCTCTAGTGACACACTTCCTCCAACAAGGCCACACCTACTAATCCTTCTAATCCTTTCAAACAGTTCTAATCCCTGGCGACTAAGCATTCAAGAATATGAGCCTATGGGACCATTCTTAAGATTTATTTATTTATTTTATGTATATGAGTACACACTGTAGCTGTACAGATAGTTGTAAGCCTTCATCTGGTTGTTGGGAATTGACTTTAGGACCTCTGCTCGCTCTGGTCAACCCCACTCACTCAGTCCCTGCTTGTTCCAGACCAAAGATTTATTTATTATCATAAATGAGTACACTGTAGCTGTCTTCAGGCACACCAGAAGAGGGTGTCAGATCTCATTACGGGTGGTTGTGAGCCACCATGTGGTTGCTGGGATTTGAACTCAGGACCTTCGGAAGAGCAGTTGGTGCTCTTACCCGCTGAGCCATCTCGCCAGCCCCTATGGGGTCATTCTTACTCACTCTACTCTTGTATAGGATGGAAGTTTGATTCTCAGTACCCAGCTTGGTACCTCACAATTGTCTGTAACTTGTTCTAGGGGATCTCACACTCTCTTCTGGTCTCTGTTGGCACTGCATGCTTGTGGTACCCAGACATATATGTAGGCAAAAACACCCATACACATAGAATCAAAAATAAATCTTTAAAAAATATTGTATTGAAATGTGCGGTGATTTGAATAAAATGGCCCCCACAGGCCCACAGGGAGTGGCACTATTGGGCAGTCTAGCCTTGCTGGAGAGGGTAATACCAACACCATTATCAAAGAATAGCTGAGTTTTTGTTTTGTAAGCAAACCCCAAAACACTCTATTCAGGTCTTCAGCCCTGCAGACCTCGGCAAAGGCAGGGACCCTGGACGATACCTGGATGCTGCTTAGGCGTTTGTGGTTCAAGGTGTTGGATCCAGGCTGAGGTGGGAAAGAAGGAAACTTGGACATTTGCTTTTTATACAGCAGAAACCAAGACAGAGTTGAGCATCCTCTAAACCAGGCCAGGAATCAGAGCACTGGTTTCTAAACTAAAAAGAAATACTCTTCCTCTAAGCATGTAACAAGCTTCCTCCGTATGGCCTACTGGACACGAGGAGGAGACGTATAATCGACCCACTTCTGTGTATATCTGAGCGTGTCATGCAGTGTAATGAATGCACTGACTGGCCTTTTACACAATGTTGTTGGTTCCACTCTGGAAGAATCTACCAAGAAACACAGGGTGGGATTATGTGGTATTCTGTGACGGTATTAGCACACTGTTCTTTTGTATAATGGATCTTGTAATTATTTGATCTGTTCCTCATACTCTATCAAGTCGGTGTACCTTGGAGACCACCCAATCAGCAGCCCATCTGGAGAGGCTCACCAGAGTTCACTGCTTACCTGATACTAGTTCTTTAAAAAACGTATCCCAGAAGTTAAAGGCTAGTATCAGAACTTTGACAACAAAGCATGAGAAGCATGATTTTCTCATTTAAAATACTGAAAGTTGCAAATGGTGGCACTTGCCTGGAATCCCAGTGCCCAGGAGGTAGAGGAAAGGTCAGAGGTTCAAGACCAGGCTCAGCTGCAGAACCTCCAGTCAATTCCAGGAGCTGCTAGTCTAAAACTCACTAGGTGACCCAAACTGGCCTCAAACTCAAGATTCTCCCACCTCTGCTTCCCGGGTGCCTGAACTAGACCACCACACTTGGCAAGATGGGCTGCCTCCTACGTGTCTTCTGGGGCTTTCAAATGGCGGAACACTTAGCACTAGGGCCATTCCCACAATATCTAAACTCAACACAACAGGCTGCTCACGTTTCACAGGGATGCCTGCAGAAAGCTAAAGTGAAATTTGCTCCCAGGACAAGAACTGCAGTCTCCTCTAAAGGAGCCCTTTACAAGAAAGGACATGCACCCTGGTCTGAGGGAGTGAGCCCACCAGGGCCCATGCACCCTGGTCTGAGGGAGTGAGCCCACCAGAGCCCATGTACTTACTGTGGTTTCTACACTCAAGCACTTAAAAATAAATCAGGGCTGAAGAGATGGCTCAATGCTTTGATCCCAGCAGCCACTGGGTAACTCACAACTGTTTATAACTCTAGTTCCAAGGGATCCTACAATCTCTTTTAGCTTTTGTAAATACCAGGCATGTATGTGGTACACAGACAAAACACACATATAAAATAAAAATAAAGGTTAAAAAAAACCTTCCTTCAGCCTGGGGCCTGGGGTGGTATGAATGAGGATCAACAGTGGAACACTTACCTGACAGGCCTTAGGTTCATGTCTACCACTAAAAGTAAACAGATTTTTTCCCTTTTGTTTTCTTTAATTTTTCAAGACAGTGTTTCTCTCCGGGCAGTGGTGGCGCACACCTTTAATCCCAGCACTTGGGAGGCAGAGGCAGGTGGATTTCTGAGTCCGAGACCAGCCTGGTCTACAAAGTGAGTTCCAGGACAGCCAGGGCTACACAGAGAAACCCTGTCTCGAAAAACCAAAAAAAAAAAAAAAAAAAAAAGACAGGGTTTCTCTGTGTAGCCCTAGCTGTAATGGAAATCACTCTGTAGACCATGCCGATCTCGAACTCAGCGATCTGCCTCTGCCTCCCAAGTGCTGGGACTAAGTCACACAGCACACTGCCCAGCCACTGTAAAAACCTTTTACGGTCCCTAATATTTACTCTGAGAAGTGGCATGGGCTCTCTTTTTATTCTAGTGTTAAGGGCAAAGTTTAACCACTTGACAGGCCTGTACTTCCTGTGAGCAACATGAAATGGCCACCAAGGTGGACCATCTGTGGTGTGGTTTTCTGTGAATGGAAGGGAAGACAAGGAAGTCAGGTTATCCAGTGTTGGTTCCTAGAACAGCAGAGGGGATGCTGGATCAGCATGGCTCTAGACAAGCTGTAAATCTAGAACCCTAGGATCTCATTTCTAAAACAGGAAAGCAAATACAAGAGCACTTAAAAATTGTCACACTGAGGTGGGGCCTGGGAGATGGCTCTGTGGATTAGCGCAACTGTTTGTGCATGCTTGGCAACCTAAGTCCCCAGAACCCAAGAAAGAGACAACTCCTGAAAGCTGTCCACCCACGCACGCACGCACGCACGCACACTCGCCGTGGCACTCATATATGCTATTTTTTAAATGGGAAAAAGAATGCAAATTCATTCAAATTTCATTATATTACTTGTAACGTTTTTCTCAAAAATAGTATTTTCAACAGTTTTAAGATATCTTAATTAAGAATTAAAATTAACATTCTCTGTGTTCTGCTGTGGATCAGACAGCAAGATCATTGGCTTTACGCATTACAGTGGAAGCACCACTTGGCTCTTTTTTTTTTTTTTTTTTTTTTTTTTTTTTTTTTTTTTTTTTTTTTTTTTTTTTTTGGTTTTTCGAGACAGGGTTTCTCTGTATAGCCCTGGCTGTCCTGGAGCTCACTCTGTAGACCAGGCTGGCCTCGAACTCAGAAATCCACCTGCCTCTGCTTCCCAAGTGCTGGGATTAAAGGCGTGCGCCACCACGCCCGGCTTACCACTTGGCTCTTGACTGCAGTTATCTAACTTTGCCTCCGCCCAGAACTATTTGTTTACAATTATAACAATTGCATGCACAGCTGAAAATGTCCACTGCTATAAAATGATAAACTGGAACACTTTAGGAATCTTTTTTTTTTTTCCTTTGTCTTAAAGAAACGACCTAAAGCTGGCTAGGATGGATCCTGGTTGCTGGTCCTGCGAGCACAAGTGTGGGTTCTCCCACCTACAAGGTGGGATCGGGCACTTTCCACAAAGAGCCAGGCTGTTCTTAAACTGCGTGGCCACGCCCTTCGCAGCAACTCAGGCCCCGCCCCACCCGCACAACGCAGGCAGCAGCCGCACACTGTTACGTGGTCTCTGCAGAAATGAGTCTTTAGCTGGCAGCTGTTACTTGCTCCTTTTCTTTGTCATTCAGAGAAAGAAGTGGAAGATGGTGAGCAGTGACTCGTGTTCTTTGTCTGGGTCGTGTTTGTGTAGTTCACCTCTATTCTTTCAGCAGGCTGTGGATTTAAAAACTGGTAGTATCATCTTTCAGAGCACAACTTTTTCCCCCATTAAATGAAATAAAATGCAGAATAAACAATTCTTTTGGTTCTGGTAAATTCTTTTGGTCTGATATGTTTCTTTTACTCCAAAATGCGTTTGGATACTGTCAATTATACAGATTCTAGTTAAGACTGCTAATAAATTGTTTATTGCTAATAAAAGCTTTGTTTAAATGTATTTTTTAGTACCCACTGTGTGTCAAAGTTAACTTTTGAAAGTAATGTATAAATTAATAATTTTGGCATTTTTTTCTTTTGTGAGAAAGAGTCTCAGCCAAGGTTGGTTATGCACCTTGAACTTCTAATCCTCCTGCCTCCAGCTCCCTAGTGCTGTGATTACGAGCATGTGTTACCAGACCCTGTTTTATGTGGAAATAAGGGTAGTGCCCAGGTCTTGGTGTATGTTAGAAAAACACTTCTTAACAACAGAGCCCTATATTTGCACTTTTAATGGGATAGGATTTTAAAACATCTTGTTAAGGATAAGTGAAAATCAACATTAATTTATATTCCCTAAATATATACCTCAAAATCAAGTAAGCTGGGGTCCTGGCTTTCTTGTTCCAATCTGCAGTTTACTGTGGTTAATCAACACCTTTCAAAACACTTCTTTGGTTTACTCTTTCTGTTTACTCTTTCTGTTTTTGTTTTCAGTTTTGCTTTTCTGAGCCAGGGTCTCTCTCCCTGGCCTGGAGTTCATCAGGAGGCCTATGTTAGCAGTCTGTGAGCTCCAGGGATCCACCTATCTTCCCTTTCCTGGCACAGAGACAGCAATGTGGGCTCTGGGGTGTGAAGAGGTGGCTCAATGGTTAAGAGCCATTACTGCTCTTCCACAGAGTTCAGTTCCAAGCACCCATACCCAGCAGCTCACACTTGTCTGTAAGTCCAGTTCTAGGGGTTCAAACACCTTCTGAGCCCTGCGGGTACCTGCCTGCTCATGGTGCATATAAACTCAGGTAGGCACACAGACACACACAAAGTAATTTTAAAAAAGAAAGAAAAAGAAATTTGAGTTCTGGGGATCTGAACCCGGGTCCTCTTGCTTGCCAGCAGGCACTTTACCGACTGTACCATCACCTCAGCCCCAACAAGTCCCATCTTTACCAGTGCCCTTCGGCTTCCTCCTCCCAGAGTGCAATGCTGACATCTAAACCTTAGTTTTGTCTCCAACCAGTTAGCAAGAAATCAAGTAGCTTAACTTTCCGTAGCTTTCAGAGGCAAAGTGAGCAATAAGGTCGTTGTGTTAATAAATCTTGCTAACTACCTGGTGAGTATAGACTCCGTGCTTTAGAAGACTCAGTAGCAAAGAGCAGGCTAGCTTCATGTTTACAGGCTCCTTGCTGATTTTAATGCACACGAGTCTTGACAGGGGTCCGGGGGGCTCACACATCATCTCCCCTCGGGGGCCTGGGGGCTCACACATCACCTCCCCTTGGTTTAAATGGGAGAGGAGCAGCACCAAGGAGCTAACAATTACTGTTCTACACAAGTTTCTCAGCAAGGAAAAGTCGAGAGACCCAAAATGTGATGATAGCAGTCTCCTGTAACTCCAACATCAGAGGGCTGAGGCAGGAAGACCAAGAGTCTGAAACCAGCCTGGACCACAGAAGGAGATAGTGGTGGTGGTACATGACTTCAATCCCAGCATCTCTGAGACTGAGGCCAGCCTGGTCTACAGAGTGAGCTCCAGGACAGTTAGGGCTACATAGAGAAACTACAAAAGAAAATTTTAAATTAAAAAAAAAAAAAAAAAAAAAAAAAAAAGATCAAAAGTAGGGAGACATCCAGGGTCTAGAGCTGAGTTTCTGCCGTTGTCACACTCCTAAAATAAAAATAACCATACATGTCTAGCTTGCCATGCTGGCTTGTTGTTTGCACTATGTATGAAAATACATAGTACTGTACCTTTAAAACTTTTAAAGGGCTACCACAATATTTCTGACATTATCCAACTGCTCAGCACGACATTTGCTTAAGTGCGCCAGAAGAGAGCCAGAGCCAGGCCCTGCACGGTTCTGAAGTGGGTCCCATCGCATCCCAGGGCGACGCCAGGCTGCTGTTTACAGGAGGGAGGCTGCCAATTTCCACCAAGCCCAAGATGGCAATGGCCAGCCTCCCTGGACTCTATGTGGCTCAAGCACACGCACACTGAGTCATATTCAGGGACACTAAAATAATAAAAGCTCTTGGTGTGTGTGCACCACACTTAACTTCTTATGTGTCACTAAGATTAAGCAAACTGATCAAAACACAACTTTCACTTTGTTACTCAGAAGTACAGAGAACCGTCACACAAACCTCATCCTTTATTTAATCCTGGGGAAACATCTCAAAGCAGACCCTCCTTTACAGAACCCTCCTCCAAGTGCTGCAAATATTCACTAACAAGAATTAAGGACAAACTTCAAAGCACATATATATTTGGGTCTGGTAATCACGTTTTATAACAACTTCGTTTGAAGAGTCGCTAGGGCTACGTTTATATACAATTCAGGAAGCAATCACTCACGACCTACCACACTCTGAGTCCACTGAGGGAGAGATTTTGTTACATTTCTTACTATAAAGGAAAAATATGGCTTATGAACATTTGCCCATTCATGAAATTCCCTGACAGAAAGCAACTGTGCTTCCAGTTAGGAGGGCAAAAGGAAAACGGGCTGTGCCCATAACTTCCTTCAAGTCCCCCACCACTTCTGGGGCAGCAATTTGATCAATGATGCTCACAACCTGGGATGAGCCTGCTTCAGAGGCTCACCTAAATCCTAACGCTGACATACTTAAGAGACATGGCAAAGCTATCAGAGCTTGGAACAGACTTTCTTGCCCTCTGAGGATATCTAAACAGAGACAAAAACACTGCTCAGCAACAAGAGGAAGCCAGGGAGCCCCATGGTTCTCCTCTGGCTCTGGCTGACTGGAGCAAAACCTTGACCAAATACTTAACTGAGATGGGCTTTATTTTCAGTATCTGAGAAATGGGAGTGGAAACAACAAATGCTATTTTACAGTTTGCAGAAGAGCACAATAAAGAAGCTAACTGGTGGAAGTTTTTATACAGCGTTACCTGACAGGAACTACAAACAGAAGCAGGCTGGGGTACTGCCTGATCCTGGGCAACTCCTCTGAATGCCAGGGAGGAAAGTCTGCTAAGTAAGTAGGAAGTGTTATTAGCACTTGCTTCATTTTATACTTAGAAGCAACAACTGCAGCACAGAACACATGCAGCACTTCAGGTTTGCCAGGGTCACTTCCAACAAGTAAGACTAGCCACTATTCTAAAACCTCACGGAACTTGATGGCCACCTGAGTTCCTCATGAAGATGAACCCCAAAACCTTCACAGAAATCTACAGACTTAGTTTTAAAATGTCTGCAACCATTTTCACAGCTTCACATAGTAATGGACACCTGGTTATACAAGTCATCGATGACACCAAGCGCAGGTGACAGCATGGTGTCAAGAGTATCAGTAACACCATGATCGAAGCAGTGACGACGGAGGAGAGACTCATCTCTGGAAGCAGCGCCAAGAGCGTGGATTTGGTCATATTTACCTATTTAGACAGGAGAAAAACTTTTCTTCTTCTTTTAACAAGGTATTGGCCCCAGGGCATTAAATGCTAGGCAAGGACTCTATCTATGAGCTATGTACCAGCCACTCATAGATTTTGTTTAAAGGAAACAAACTTTTATATAAAACAGACAACTTGCCATTGACAGCAACAGGCATGAAGAACAGTAACACAACACAAACCAAACTAACGGGAGACTCTCACTCATTCTTTATTACTATTACTATTAGTATTATTTATTTATTTACTTTACATCCTGACTGCATCTCACTCATTCTTAATAGCTCCCCTTCCCTAACTTAAAAATTTTTAAAGGAGGGGACTCAGCATCGTGTTCACACAGGCATGAGAACCTGAGTTTGGTCCCCAGCAGTCACAGAAAAAGCCAGTTCAGTGGCACATGAAATCCTACAACAGAAGGCCTGCCAGCCAGCCAGCCTGGCCCACACATGAGCTCCAGGTCATTGAGAGACTCTGTCATGAAAAATAAAGTGGAGAGAGACTATTAGGAAAGACACCCAGAATCATGCTCTGGCCTACACATATATGCACTCATATATGCACACACATGAACACACACACAAATTCTAAAATTGGCTATTTGATCTTTTGTTTTCTTTATGTTTAGTGATCTGACATTTTCATTATAAAGCAATTAGAGATATACACAAAAAGACTAGGGGCATCTGAAGCACGGAAATTATAATGAGATTGACCAACTGTATGGTTTCTGCTCGGCACCCCACCGTTGAATTACTTCAGCCAGACTATCACCTGCCATCTCTAAGCACACTGCCTAGGAAGTCACAACGCACTTACAACACTCCATGACTGCAGAGCAGGAAGGATTCCATGAACAAGCTGCATTCACGCCCATAGGTGACTGCAGTCCTGAATCACTTCAACTTCAAAGACATAGCTAATAAAAGACTCAGTTCCAGTTCAGTGGCTGATTGAACAGAGAATTCCTTACTCAAACCTTCTTCCTAGTCATAAAAGAACAAATATTCAAAGTGCATCTTATTTTGTACCTGAAGAGGTGAGATACTGCTAGCTGGAATGCCAAGAATTTACAGTGAAAAACATTTTGAAAGGTTTAAAAGAGCAATACTTACAGCAGTAATGCCAATCACCGCAAAAATGACCGACATAAGCTGAAAAAACCTCAAGTGCAGTACTGCAGGCCTAAAGCCCCAGCACTGTGTCAGCTGAGTCTTAAGAGCCGCCTGAGCCAACCTGAGCTACACTGTAAGACCCTGTCTCAGAAAGCAACGACATCTTATTGGGGATGCAGCTCAACTCAGTGCTTCTCTAGCATGCACAAAGCCCCAGGTTCAACTCCCAACCTTTTAATAAACTAAGCACAATGGTGCACACCTGTAATCCATCCCTAGGGAGGTAGAGGCAGGAGGATAGGTTCAGCAGCATCTTCAACTACGTGGCAACCTTTAGACCAGCCTGGTATATCTGAGACCCTGTCTGTAAAAAGCTCTTTTCAAAAACCTTATCCACACAAATATTCAATACTGAGGAAAGAAACTATGTGACATGATACAGATAACAGCGCCAGACAAGCGTGGTGGCAGCAAGTGCCTCGCCAACATCCGGGCAGGGTCCTTCATCCACCTCTGCTTCATCATCACGGACGGGTAGACGGTACTGTGGTTACGCAGAACAATGTCCTTGTTCTCGGGGGCTGCCCTGAGAAACTGACTACAGAGTTGTCACGTCTGAACTTTCACTTAACACAAGGACGATGTCAACCTGCAGAGAGAGTAGAGAGAGCAAGGCAGAAAGCAAATATGGCCAAAGGTTCAGAACCACCAAATCGAGGGAGATGTGTAGAGGTGTTTGCTGAATCATCCTTTCAGGTTTTCTCCACATTTGAAAAGTGTGGTTGTGGGTATGAGGATGGCACATACTGTAACCCAGCACTTAGCAGGCCAGCCTGGTCTATATGGTGAGTTCCAGGCTAGCTGGGGCTACATAGAGAGACGACATTGTCTCATTAAAAAAAAAAGGCCAAGATGGCGTCGGCGGTGTTGTGTGCGTCTCGAGTCTTTCGGCTACTGGACCGGGCCCTCCCACGGGTGGGGCGGCCCATGTCGAGTGGCGCCCTCGCGAGTGGCGCCCACGGCGAGGAGGATTCAGCTCGTATGTGGAAGGCCCTCACCTACTTTGTGGCGCTGCCCGGGGTGGGAGTGAGCATGCTCAACGTTTTCCTTAAGTCGCAACACGAAGAGCACGAGAGAGAGCCCCGTTTGTCACCTACCCCCATCTCCGCATCAGGACCAAGCCCTTCCCCTGGGGAGATGGTAACCATACCCTCTTCCACAACCCTCACGTGAACCCACTTCCGACTGGCTATGAAGATGAGTAAAGAAAGCCTGCGCCTTCCCCCAGGCAACAAGGGACCACAGCACTGGTTTGGACCCTTACTCTCTGTGTGGACCACGAAAGCCCATTGGATGCTAAGCTCATCTTTCCTTTTCTTAGATGGTGACCATTACTCTGATCTTCCATCCCTTTGCTTGTAAGAGGAGATGGCTTAAATAAATAACTTAAACTTTAAAAAAAAAAAAAAAAAAAAGGAAAGAAAAGAAAAAAAGGTTGGTGTGCAGGGAAACAGTGTTAGAGACAGCACTGGAGAACATGTCTGTACATTCACATTACCTAGGGACTTCCAAAAGCACCAAGGCTGGGGTCTCAATCCTGGGTGTGTCCTGTTAAGGGTAATTCTACACAAGTTCTGTTAACATGGCAGGAAGTACTTGAGTTGCTAAGTCACAGCTCTTCAACACTCCGACAGCCCAAGTGCCTGAGTCAAAATTTTGATCATTTTTTCTTGAGTCTTTTTAATCAATGAGAAGTTAACCATGTTTTCAAACTCAATGTAGGCATGAAATACAAAAATAAAGAAATGTACCCAGAACACACACTGGTAATGTAAGAACCACTTGTTTAACTGCATCAGGTAGTAAGGCATTATCTTCAGTGCTCTGCACTTGCTTAGCAGTGGGATGACCCCTGGCTCCATACTTGTACCACAAGCAATCAATCAAACAAATAACAACAACAAAAAACAACCCTGGAGTAGAAGAATAGGATGGACTTACTTCTCCTTTAAACAAAAGTAGAACGTCTACAGCCCAACATTCACTATTCAATTTAGGGAAGTGAAAAGGGGAGGGACTACATTTAAGAGACATTAAGCTATTTATTCTGTGTACAAAAAGAACAGGGGCTTTGGTGATGGCTATACAGATAAAGTGCTGGCTGTGCAAGCTGACTTCAGATCCCCAGCACCCATAAAAGGCAGGCCCAGGCTGTGTCTTCCAGAACCCCAGTGTTGGGGGCTATAGTGGTAGACAGGGAGATCTGGAGGGAGGGGGCTAACCAGACCATCTACCATAGAAAGCAAGCTCAGTGAGAGAACCTGTCTCAGAGAAAGAGAGAGAGAAAGAGAGAGAGAGAGAGAGAGAGAGAGGGAGAGAATGAGAATGCATAGGCATGTGTACCCATGCACACAAAGGCATAAAGCAAACATCAAACACACCACCACCACCACCCCTGTTTCCCCAACACACTTTTTTAAAAACATGGTTTTACTTTACATTTATGAGTGTTTTGTCTGCATGTATGAATGTGTACCATATGCATGCCTGGTGCCCACAGAGATCAGAAGGGGGCATCAGATCCTTTACAACTGGGGTTACAGACAGCTGTGAGCCTTCATATGGGTTCTGGGAACCCTGGTCCTCTGGAAGAGTAACCAGTACCTTCAACTGCTGAACCATCTCGCCAGCCTCCCACAGAATTCCTAGTATAAAAATAAAAAGAACAGAGAAGCCATACTAAAATTCCGTTCTTATCTCCGCATCAAAGATGAATCATGATTGGCAAACCTGTAAAGAAAGGATCCCTGGGAAAACACAGAACTTCCAGTCTCCAAAGTCAAATTTGTGCAGATTATTTAAAGATACTCCTGTGAGTCTTATATATGAAGAAAAGCACTCCATGCCCTCCATGGTCCATCCAATACAGGAATCTGAAACACCCATCCCTACATGCCGCCTCAGTTCCACTTGTCTCATAAGAGAGAAATGATTAAGTTACACACTTAAAGCATGCTTCACAGACAGGTGTGGTTGTTCACACGTTACCCAGCACTTAGGAAGCTAAGGGAGGAGGACATCTAGAACTCAAGGCCAGCCTGGGCTACTCAGTGAGTCCCTGGCCAGCCTGGGCTATAGAGGAAGACCTTTATAGTAACAGCTCCTCACTTGATCTTAGCCAAAAGAGTGAGAAGCTGGGCTAGAAAGATGGTTCTTCCGAAGGTCATGAATTCAAATCCCAGCAACCAGGTGGTGGCTCACAATCATCCATAATGAAATCTGATGCCCTCTTCTGGTGTGTCTGAAGACAGCTACGGTGTTACTTACACATAATAAATAAATAAACCTTTTAAAAAAAAGAGTGAGAAGCAATGAGATCCTGTTGGGGAAAGAAAGAAACAAAACAAAAATTCTGATAATAGAGATTGTCATAACAATGTACCTTACAATATAGGTGGCTTTAATAAAAAGTTTTATTGATTATACATCAAGAGCATACTTTTTTTTAAAGATTTATTTATTTATTATGTGTAAGTACACTGTAGCTGTCCTCAGACACACCAGAACACCAGAGGGCATCAGATCTCATTACAGATGGTTATGAGCCACCATGTGGTTGCTGGGATTTGAACTCAGGACCTCCAGAAGAGCAGTTGGTACTCTTACCGCCTGAGCCATCTCTTCAGCCCCAAGAGCATACTTTTAAAATACTGAATTTGGAAAAGTTTGTTTATTTTGATACAGAGTGTCTGCTGTCTTTCCTAGGTTGTTTTTTTAACTCAATCCTCCCATCTCAGCCATTCAAGTAATCAGTTTAGTAAGCTCCCTCTCTCAAGCTCCAGCGCTCTTTCTCTTTCTCCCTCCCTCCTCTCTCTTGCCCTCCTCCCTCCCTCCTTCTCTCCCCTCATCCCTGCCCCCTTCCTTCCTCCCTCTCTCTTCCCCCATCCCTACCTCCCTCTCCCCCATCCCTGCTCCCGCTTCCCCCCTCCAGGGATGGGTAGCCCTGGGGATCCAACCCAGGACTTTACACATGCTAAGCAAATGTTCTACTACTGAGCTTGCTGGTTTTTGTATTGAGACAGTGTTTCATACAGTCCAGGCAGTCTCAAACTCACTACGTAACTGAGGATGACTTTGAACTCTTGATCCTTCTACCTTCACTTTCTAAGTGCTGGGATTATAGGAATCATACAACATCATGCTAGGCTACAATCTGGTACACTGTGCATGCACACATATATCCTTCAATTCACTTACAGCAGATAGTGGACATAACTATACTAGATGGGGGTTTCACATCAGATATAAGAGAGACAATAAACTCTGCAGGAAAAGAAACTCTTTCTGGGTTGTTTTAAGTCTCCACAAAAGTGTCTAAATACTTTCATTAACAAACAAACTGTGAGATTTTGTACTTTTATCCCGAAATTTAAATATAAGAGACAGAAATGCATTATATTATCCTATCTTAGACATAGTTCCAAATAAAGAAACATATGTGATCTAAAAATAAAGAATGTTAGCATTTCAAAACACTCAGAAAAAAAATTCAACAAAAACACAGTCACACAGTATTGTGTCTGAATTTAAATCCAAGGCTAGAACACTGCTGGGTAGAAGTGCTTGCCTAGTGTTCACAAGGCCTTAGGTCCAGTTTCCAGCACCAAATAACAACATTAAAAATAATAATAACAAAATTTTTTTTAAAAAGGTAGCAGGCCTGTCTGCTAAATTTCAAAGCAAAATCGTTTAGAAAGATTATCTATAAGTTACAGCAATATACTCAAGACTTCTTAAGTTAGCGAAATTAGGCGTAGGTATACCCACCTGGCAGACAGGGCTATCCTAGGCAAAAGTGGGGAGAAGGTATCTTCAGTAGCTGCCAAAAGGGTTGCCTGTCCATCCTTACTCAGGGAACCCCCTCGTCTACAGCACCTTCACTGATGTTTCAAGGGTTCCCAGCAGTGGCCTTTTATGTATTTACTTTTGACTCAGGAACCTAAAATATATCCAAATTGTGTCTATAAACTCTGTTCACAGGTGCAATTTCTGCTTCCCTTGGGGACAGTAAGGCCTGCTCCATTTTTCACTGCTCCCTACTGAGAGTCTGTGTAGTCGCTGCAAAAGAGACCTTTCTTTGTCCAAGACACAAAGCCTTCTAACCAATGTTACTTAAATTTAAAGGAAGGATGGATTCCCAAGAAGGCTACCCAGACCTTCCAGAGGGCAGATCCATTTGATCTAGGACTTGTGTTACTGCTGCAGTACACACCAACCAGACTTTGCATTATGCTACATTACATATGGCCCAACATAAAGGACTAATTTCTTTGCAGGGATCTTTTGTCTCTAGTAGACTGTAGGGATCACTGGGAAGATGTTGTGTCTTACTATACTCCAAGAACCTAGGACATATATTAAATATTCATAAATATGAAACAATAATTCACGATGATCACTACATGTAATGCTACTTTATAAAACATAGGTATACTCCCTTTGTTATTCGAGATGGAACTGACACTAACAGTTTCATTTGTGCAGGAAACTACAAAACTGTAGTCACTGAGACAAAACCTTAGCTCCCTGTAAAAGACTGTAAGCAGGCAAAGCAAATTCAAGGTTCTCTTGTTAATTGTTTAACATTGCTGGGACAACTACATGGCTCCATTCTCATTGTGAAACATTCATTGTTACCATTTTTTTTTTCCAGGCTCAGTCACAAAGGAAACAAAGGGACAGGAGAAAAAAAAAAATCTAGGAAACACTCCAGACCATGGCCATCATAAAGTTTTCCAGGGTTAATAAATAAGGAAGATTCATGATTTCTGGGAGAAACTGACATTGTTATATTTTGATGTCTCATCTCAAATTCAAATATGTTGTTTACTCAAATGGGTTTTGTGGTCAGATTCCCTTTATACAAAATCAAAGGACATAAAATCCACATTCTTTCCTGTTATCACTTCATCGGTGTGCAATGGTTAACTGTGGCTGCTACCAAGCCCTGACTTGGACAAAACCCCCTGGAACCTGGTTTCCAGAGTGGGAATATGGCCTTCTCTTCCCTGCTGCAACCCCACGCTGCCTAGCTGGCCCATATTAGGGACTCCAGAATACAGTGTGTCTAATTGTATTTGAATTAAATAAAATGTACAACAGGGACTGGAAAGATGGCTCAGCAGTTAAGAGCACTGGTTGCTCTTCCAGACGACCTGTGTCCAATCCCCAGCACTGACAAGGTGGCTCACAACCATTTATAACTCCAACTCAAAAGGATTTGATGCTTTCTTCTGGCTTCCACAGGCACCAGACATATAGACTGTGCAGATGGACATGCAGACAAAAATACCTATATACATAAAATTAAATTAAATTAAATTAAAGATAAATTATTTAAAATTTAAAAATACCAACAGACTATTTTCTAAATCAGAGGGAAGGGCCAGGCAGCCTTGTTGGTGAATATCTATGATTCCTGCATTCACTGAGAGGGTTGACACAGCAGAATCAGGAGTCCCAGGTCAGCCTGGTTAGGATCAAGTTCAAGGCCAGCCCAGGCAATATAATGTGTTTGAGACCCTGTATCAAAAGGAAGACCTATTTGTTTTATTTAATGGGACTTAAGGGCATCTGACTTGTGATGTCTGAATAACATCAACAAGTTTGAGAAATCAGTAAATATTCCTACCAAGTCAGAGACTGTGATCCTTGGAATTTTTTTTTCTTTTTTTTCTTTTCTTTTTTTTTTGTACTCACAAGATTTTTACAGACATATTACTTTGAAACACATATTTGGGTCAGTTGGTAGGGCATCTGCTGCGCATGCTTATGGACTGATTCTCAGCATCACAAAGAAAGAAGAAAATAAATGAAAGCTTCATCTCTATGTGCTCTACATTGGCAAATGCACAGAGAGCTGAAGGAAAAATTAACATGGTCAAGAAAAAGGACTCAGTAAGATGTCACAAGCACACGCGTATGCACACATGCACATACACGCACAAACATACACACACAAATGAGTACAAACGCATTCAGAAGTAGTAAGAAAAGTGAAAATATCTTTTCAACAAAGACTTGTGGGGAACAATACTTAAAGGGTGGGATATTTTGATTATTTGATATATTAAAAAGTAAACATGTGGTGCTAAAGGCTTATACCATCACACAGATCATCCTAAAACTATGGACTTTAAATTCAAAAGCAGGGAATGAATCAAAGTGTTGTTTCAGTCCAGTGGCTACTGAACAAATAGGTGAGTCTTTGGGTGTCTTGTCTTGTTTTTTAAGTTGATTCCTAGGAGCAGGCTGGAGAGATGGCTCAGCAGTTAAGAACAAATTAAGTTCCCAGCACCATGTCAGGTGGTTCCTAACTGCCTGAAACTCCAGCTCCAGGCCATCCAAAGCTTCTAGCCTCACGAGCATGCACCTAAAGTAACACACAGAGTAATTAAAAATAAATCACAAAACAAAACGAGCTGCTTCTTTTGTTGAGGATGGGGGCTGTAGCTCAGCGGCAGAGCCTGTGTTGAGCATGCACAGAGTACACAGTTCAGTCCCAGCGGTATGAAAAACAATTATGCTTAAAAAACCTCACATATGGGGGATCAGCACTTACTATCCTCAATACTGATTAGACTCAGTAACATTTCTGTGTAGGACTCGCTTGTTTAAATAGGTCCTATTATATATGAGTCCACTAACATTTCATGTCCACATTAAAAGTTGAACAATATCATAAGGCTGTGATAACTGCTAATAATTAGAGAAAAAGAAAGGCTGAATTCTGACAAATTTATATAACAGGCAAACTCTAAGCCTATTTTTTGGGGACAGAATCTCCTGAGGTCTAGACTGACCTTGAACACGCTAGGTAGGTGAAACTCTTGATATTCCTTCCCCCACTTGCCAAGTGCTAGGTCTGAAGATGCGTGCCACCAAGCACAGCTACCTTCTAATGTTTGTTTTTGTTGTTTTGTTTTGTTTTTGTTTTTCAAGACAGGCTTTCTCTGTGTAGCCCTGGCTGTCCTGGAACTCACTCTGTAGACCAGGCTGGCCTCGAACTCAGAAATCCGCCTGCCTCTGCCTCCCATGTGCCTGGTTTTACCTTTTAATTTTTAAAAGCTCTTAAATCCTATACTCCTGCAATCCCAATACTTGGAAGGAGGTGGCAGGAGGATCAAGAGTTCAAGGCCAAGCTGGATCACTTGAGACCCAGTCTTAAAACAAACAAACAAAAAGAAAACATACAACAAAGACAATAGTGAAGGCTCACTGTTCATTTTTAGAGGCCATGCAGGGTGATCTTTAAAGTGCAGCCTTTCAGTACACGCCCTTGTCCATCTCCCTAAATAAAAGGAACTAAATGGGATAAAGTAAATCCTTCAAGCCACTCTGCTCTGAAATGAGCATATTCCACTGCATTCAAACAGTACAATATGAACCACTACAAAAGAGGGTCCCAAAGTCAAGTGCTCCCTTTGAAAGAAAATAATGCATGAATTTTTCTTTGACTTTCTTTTTAAGTTTTTCTCTGCTTTTGTTTGTTCTGACAAGAAATCTTAAGCCTAGTTCCCCGCCCCCTCTCTTTCTGTGTGTGTGCGCGTGCGTGCGTGTGTGTGTGTGTGTGTGTGTGTGTGTGTGTGTGTGTGTGTGAGTGTAATTTATTTTTATTATATGTTCATTTGTGGTTTTGCCTGAATGTACGTCTGTGTGAGAGTGTCAGATGCTCTGGAACTGGAGTTATAGACAGGTGTGAGTTGCCATGTGGGTGCTGAGAACTCAACCCCAGCCAGCTCCCCCAGAAGAGCAGCCAGCACTCTTAACTGCTGAGCCATCTCTCCCCTCCAAGCCTGGCTCTATAGTTACAGGGGTTTTTTGTTTGTTTGTTTTTCTTTTTTGGGTGAGGAATGATATTAGGGATTGAACTGGGCTCAATACTTTTTTTTTTTTAAGATTTATTTTTCTCTTTATGTGGCTGTTTTGCCTGTGTGCCTACATGAACAAAGGCACATAGATATATAGATCCCTGAGAACTGGAGATAAGGATGATTATGAGCCACCTTGTCAGTACTGAGACTTGAACACAGGTCCTCCAGAAGAGCAACCAGTGTTCTTAATCACTGAGCTCTCTCTCCTACCCTTAAAAACATATTTTAAGCCAGGCAGGGTGCCACACACCTTTAATCTCAGAGGCAGAGGCAGATGGATCTCTGAGTTTGATGCCAGCCTGGTCTACAGAAAGAAACCCCAGCTCGGAAAGAAACAAATCATAAAAGATAAAAACATATCTCAAAGTCAGGCACAGTGGCCCATGCTTATATTATTTTAAAGGATAAGACAAGAAGAACTGCCATTAGCTCAAGACAGGTGTGGTCCTCAGTGTGAGTACCAGGCCACCCAGGGCTACCCAAACAAGTAAAAGCAAAAGTACGTAAACAGCAAGATGTGGCTGCATGGCCGTGATCCAAACTCAGAAGGCCAAAGCAAGAGGACCAGGTTTCAGCGCGGCCTGCCTTACACGTGAGAACTGCTTCTGTCTATAAACAAGGACATTTTTCTACAATTTGATTATTTTAGCCAATGCAAATGCAATATGGTCAACTAAACCATGTAGCATCATTTGATTAAACAAAGGATTATATACACAGACTTACCTGGTTACAGGAGATACCTCAGGAGTAAAACCTCAAGAAGGTTTTACAATGTTATAAAACTCAGTCACACTCCTGATTTTGTTTTTTTGGGTTTTTTTTTTTTTTTCTCCCGAGACAGGGTTTCTCTGTGTAGCCCTGGCTGTCCTGGAACTCACTCTGTAGACCAGGCTGGCCTCAAACTCAGAAATCTGCCTGCCTCTGCCTCCCAAGTGCTGGGATTAAAGGCATGCACCACCACTGATTTTGTAAATGATGATCCTTCTTTTAATTTATGCAGTTTATAACTTCAGAGGGCTCAGTAACCAAGTTACATTGTATTGACAAGTGAAATAACTTGTTTCCATAAACTATGCAGGCAGTGGCCTGTCCACTTTGTTTGTTTAAAAGTAACGGGTTTCCCAATTGTGTACCGCTTATGAAAATGTGAGAAAGTCTGAAAATCTTTTCATTTACTGATTCCACATACCTACCACACATTTACTGTAGCTACTTCAGCAACAAATTATTAATTCCGACTGTTCAAGAGAAAGAGTTTTATTCCTGAATGGAAACCTAAGCAAAGCTTCAGTCTTGAGGAAGTGGGGCCATGGAAGACTCACACATTCTCTTTATTAATCCTGAAGCAGAGAATTATACCCAATCACCACCCAAGACATTCAAAATCTAATCTATACAGTTCACATTAATGAAGAAAAGCATTCAACTTAGTGATAGAAAGCTTACAAGTCAGAAAAGACTAAAATTAAGAGCTGGACATGTCACATAACACAGGAAGATTATCAGATATGCCTTTTCGGAGTACCTTAATTTAGTCTTCAAAATAAAAACCATTAATAAAAAATAAATTATAAATTTTATTTACTCTCTATGCACTAAAATAAAGTAAAAAAAAATATCTACCCCACCACCAAGTGCTGGAATTAAAGATATAAGCCACCATCCTGGACAAATAAAATAAAAACTCAGTTCAAAAAGTAACAGTATTCTCTACAGTGTCAGACTTAGAATGTACATTTGCCTATTCATAAACAATTTTAAAACCCTGTTTAATTACTTGCACGTGGTTATTCACTCCTTTATATGCCAGGTGCTTTGCTAGGCACCAGGCAATGGACTCAGAAATGAAGCGCTACTGTTACCTTTACAAATCTTTCTGTTTAGTGGAGAAAACCACCGAGGTGGCAACAATCATGTGATTTCTATAACAACTTTGTGATTGAGGCAGGCACATGATACTATGCAAATTTAAATGAAAGAAAGCCAAAAATGGTGCCTCACACTTGAAATCCTAGCACTCACTCAGGAGGCTAAGCACGTTTGAAGCTAGCTAGCCTGGACCAGAGTGAGAGCTTATCTCAAAAAGAAAAAAAAAAGTGACGAGTGTAGACAACTCAACTCACCCAATAAACTAAAGCCATTTTTCAAAAACGATGTCGCACTATATAGTCCCCGTTAGCCCTAAAGTTCTGATCATTTGCCCTCAGCTTCCTGAGTGCCAAGGTTACAGGTATATACAGTATGTCTTGCCCAATAACTGAGTTTCTTTCCTTCCTTTCTGTGTATGTGTGTGCATGTTCCTGTGTGCGGGTGAGCATGAATGTGTTTGTGCATACATGCAGAAATCAGAGACAGCCTCAACTATCATTGCTTGGGCAACTATCTCCTTTGTTCTGGAGACAATGCCTCCCGCTGGGCTGGAACTTGCCAAGTGGCTAAGCTGGCTGGCCAGAGAACATCAAGCAGCCCTTGCTTCTGTAGTACTAAGGTCATTGCTAGTCTACTCACCAGACCCAGCTTTTGAATGTGAGCTCTGGAGCTGGAGAGATGGCTCAGCAGGTAAGAGCACCAGCTGCTCTTCCAGAGGTCCTGAGTTCAATTCCCAGCAACCACATGGTGGCTCACAACCATGTGTAATGGGATCTGATGCCCTCTTCTGGTGTGTCTGAAGACAGCTACAGTGTACTCATATGCATAAAATAAGTAAATGTTAATGTGGGGTCTGGAGGTCAAATTCAGGTCCTCGTGCTCACAAGTGATTTAACAACTGACCTATATCTAGCCTTTTTGAAGGGATTTTGAGATAAGGTCTTTTATGAAGTCCTGGCTGACGTAGAACCTTATATGTAGACCAAGATGGCCTTAAACTTGCAGGAATCCTCCTGATTCTACCTCTGGATTACTGGCTTACAGGTGTGTGCCACCATATCTGGCTTCTAATAATAGAATTTCTCTAAAGTGTCATATAAACCCTATTTCAAACATCAGGAATATTTATAAAAGTCTTCTATTAACAGCAATGATTATCTTCATAAAAAAATATACTACTGAGGCTAAGAACACAGATCAGTGGTGGAGTACTTACTTTTACATAGGCAAGGTCCTAGGTTTGATTCCCTAGTGTAATAAAGAAAAAAAAAAAAACAAACACACTTCTTTTTTTAAAAAATCACGTGTATACAAGAAACAAAAAAATGAGCTAAACTTGGGAAGACATCCCAAACACTTCAGAACCTCTGCACATATTAGCTTATCTGGTCTCATCATGAACAACATGGAGTAAGTGCTGCTACTGTCCTCGTTTTATAGATAAAATAGCTAACGGTAACTTGGTCAAGGGCACACAAATGACAAAAGGAAACACTGAGACTTGAACCTTCAGGACCTGATTTTAGAACATTCTCTCTTTGCATTTTGTTTTGATTTTAGTTTGGTTGGTTGGTTGGTTGGTTCGTTGATTGGTTGGTTGGTTTTTGAGAAAAAAAAAAAGAAGTCCCACTGTGGTGTGCAACTCCTGGGCTCAGGTCATCCTCCTGCCTCAGCCTTCCTGGCAGACGGGGTCCTAATGAGCGTTAGCAGCCCAGTTCTGGAGGTATCCTCATTTCCCTGTGTGTATGGTATGTTGAGTGTTTTTGAGTAGTCCTGTGCTTTGCAGGTGCACGTGCACGCACACAGAGGTCAGAGGTTGACATCGAGTATCTGCGGGATTCTTTCTTTCTCCATCTTTTATTGATAGGTTCAGGTCTCTTGCCTGAACCTAGGGCTTGCCAGTTTGGCTAATCTAGCTAGTTTGCCCCAACAGTCCTTGTCTCTACCGCCGCACCCCCGCCCCGCCCCCACCTTTTTGTGAGTACTGAGAACCTGAATTCAGAAAATGGACAACCCACAGAACTATCTCTTCAGCCCGAGACTTCATTCTTAAATTCTACACAGACACCTATCTTCCAGGATGATATTGTCTGTGTGGCAAGCACTCTATTAATCCTAGGGGGAGGGGAGGTCTTTTAAAGAGGAGCCTTTCTGAAGAAACAACTGGAAAAAAACTACTACGGTCCAGATTATTTTAAATTTGTCCAAGGTTACAGAGCCAGTGAGGGAGAGATACTGGCAAAATTCAAATTCAGACAGCAGGATGCCTGGTGCTAGGAGACTTCAGCCTCATGAAAAAAAGTCACATGGCAAATGTATCAAACAATTCCAAAAGGCTCGTGTAAGTCTTCCTGAGACACACTGAAAGGGCTTGAAGCTGTGACAAGCACTCTTTAAAGCAGCATTTACATGTAAGTCACTTTTAAACTTCACCACTTTGGACTGATCATAACCACATCTCTGCTCTTTAAAAAGAAATCTTTCTGTAGCAACTTGGCAGACTTCAGTACAGGAACAGTCTATTCTTTAAAATTAAATTTAGTAACAACTTATTCTGGTTGGTCTGAAAGAGAAGTAACAAATGAACTACTAAGAGGTCTTTGCTGTACTTTAATATTTCAAAATATGTTTGGTTTGGCCTAATTTAAATCTTGTGGACAACTAGTGCAAAACTAGATTTCAAGAGGGTAATATCAACTTAAAACTAATGAATTCTAAACAGTGACGTCAGAAGCCAATTCAGAGTAGCCATTTCTTATCATTCTTTCACCTCAAAATAAATACTAAAGATCCACACTGTAAGACTCTTGAGAACCAGGTAGGGGTGGGTATTCGTAGTCTGGAGGCATTTCAGATGGAGAAACCTAATTAAAAACTGAAGAAATTCTGTAGAATAATGTTGTTTAAAGAGTAGTCAAGAACACACAAAAAAAAATGTACACCCAAAGAAACAACCTCTAAACTGCTCTTCTGTACATAAGCTCTACACAGTATCCAGTGACAGAGAAAGACACAATTCTGCGTTGCAATGCCTCCCTAGAGCAAAGGCAAACCGAAGTGGACATTTCATGCTGGATTCCCATCTTACCTGCTCTTTTCCAACAGGTTTAGAACTCATAACCTTTAATACTGAATTCACATTTTTCAGAAGAAAACGCATAAAATTGCTTCAAAATAAAAGCGCTAAGTAAAGCCACTAGGCAACCAGTATTCTCCTCTATCACCATGCATTCAAATTACAAACACCTTTTGCTTTGCCTTTATTGAATGAAAGTTAACTTCGATTTAGAGGAAAATGTGCCCCCATTAGGCATTTTACACTTTCTGCAGGGCACTCAGTCTATCAGATCACATCGCAGACTATTACTGCTCACTTAGGCATTCAAAAGACAGAGAGCATGCCAGCACCAATTATTTTACAGGCGGCATAATGCCCCGCTGGTGGAAGTCTGGCAATACCTACATGTACAGCAAGACAGGAGAAGGAGGGTGTCAAGGGCGGGGGGGGG
>NW_022196905.1:10716237-10725595 GCF_008632895.1 Mastomys coucha
GGGGGAAGCGAGAGAGAGAGAGAGAGAGAGAGAGAGAGAAGGAGGGAGTCGCCTCCTCATCCACGCTGGACCGGGAACCTCCAGCCACAACCTGATCCCTGCCCTTCCCAAAAGTGGCCTGGCCAACACATTTTTTTTTTCAGACCACCCCACCCAAAACCCCGCTTCGTACTCACCTTCCGCGAAGAATTGGGCGCCGGGTCCAGCCCCTGGGCGGGTCGTACGGCCGCGGGGAGAGGACGTCGGTCGGCGCGTCCCTAGGTGCGGGACGGGGATCCCGACGAGTGGGAGCGCGGAGGAGCGGGAGGAGGAGCGGGGTGGGGGCTCCCGCTCCTACGGAGCCCGCTGGTCCTCCACCGCTGCCCCGCGAAGGAAAGCCGACCGAGGGATGGACTGACTGTCGGGGAAACGGCGGGGACGGGCGAGACGGGCTAAAGGGGCGAGACCGCGCGCGGACTGGACGGGAGACGGCAAGAAGCGGCTCGGGGTCTAGCCCATGCCGTGGCGGCCTGGGGGCAGAGGCTAGCTGAGGGGAAGTTGCCGAGGCTGGTGAGATGCGGGAGGAGGGCGCACCGGGAGGAGTACAGCCAGCCAGCCATGGATAGCGGGGCGCCGATAGCAGGGGCGGCCGGCGGCGGGGAGCACCGCCCGCTCGGCTCGCTCAAGACATTTAATTGGATTGATAGGTTGTGCAGTGACTCACAGACTTTAAAGAGTCCTAGGGCAGTCCCCGCCCAGCTGGACCGGGAAGGAGCGGCGGGGCGGGCGGGGTAGGGGGCCGGGGAGAGCCGCGAGGGAGGAGGCGGCGGGGCGGGAGCGCAGCGAGGATGCCCAATGGTAGGGCGTGCCGCTGTGACGGGCGTGATCGTAGTCCAATGGCGGTGGGGCTCGCTAGGTGGCTGGCTTCGCCCCTGGCCCAATGAGTCTTCTAAGGACACTGTCGAGCACCGGGCGGGGGAAGTGATGGGGGTGGGGAGAGGTGGGTGGACGTTGAGCAGGGGGAGGAGAAAAGGAGCCGCGGGAGACCACGCGGAGTCACTCTGCCCTCCTCGTTCTAGAAGTGCGCTTTCCGCCAATCCGAACGCCACCTGGGGGTGATGGACGCCGGCCTGTGGCCAATGAGGAGGAGAGGCTGGCGGTGAGGAGCGGGCGGGCCCGCGCTCCGGCTCCCTCCTCCCGCGCCGTCCTCCAGCCCGCCTGGCCCGAGTCGGTCACGCAAGTAACCGTGTGAGAGCCCGGCCGAGCGGGGCGGGGCGGGGAGGAGCGGGGCGGGGCACCGCAGCTGGCAGCGTAACCCCGGACCGGCTGGAGGGGCGCGCGGGCCCCTTGCGAAACCTGCCAGCGGACCTGCCCGCCAAGCCCACTCTCAGGGCGGTCCGATTCGGAGTGGATCCGATCCAAACTTGATCCACGTCCATAGTGTCCACTCCTAAAACAGCCCCGCGGGGGCACGTGCTGTGGGATTTCAGGAGCCAAAGACGCAAGGCGTGGCAATCACTTTTGCCCAGAATTTGCCCGTTTTGTGGGGACATCTCCTAGGGTGTGGACAGGTTGAAACAGCTCCTCAGAACACATGTTCTTTTATTGGGTTTCTGGAAAAGGCACTTCTTAAACTGGTGTGAACGACTCGGTTCGGGCTTTGCAGTATGTGCGTGTTATTTTAGCTTTCTCCAAACGTTCCTCTGCACTCTCTCCCACTCCCTCACCTTGAACCCTAAGGCAGTGCCTGGGTGCACCTACTCAGTACTCATTCCCAGGAGCTATGGCGTGTCTCAATATTTTGGCTGTTGTCCAGTAATCACTTCACAGACTTTAACCCATTATATGCTTTAGTGCTTGAAAGAAATTCCTCCAAAAGCAAACACGCTGGCAAAACCCATCTTCTTACCCTACAAAATGCATTGTTTGTTTCAGGCGTTGTTAAGACTGGGTCCGGATACCTGGCCCTGGCTGGCCTAGTATTTGCTGTGTAACCCAGGCTGGGCCTTAAACCTGTTTCATCCCTACTGCCTTGCTTCTTCGACTTCCTGGATTCAGAGGTGTTTTCCTGAGGCTTGAAACAGTTGCATTCCTATCCAAATCTACTGGAATACCCAACACCCACTTTTGAAATAAGTCTAGTACTGGTGAGACAATGTTGCTTTAGGGTCTTAGTGAGTGAGAGTCCCCACCCCCCACCTCCACCCCGAGATAACCGAAATCCACAGTGCTCTGGAAATGGGAAAAACATAAAAATGAAGACAAATATTTTCTCTGGTCGCATTGGGGCTTTCCTTAACTGTGCTCACTTTAGGACACAAACCTTTCTGGAGCTTTGTTGTGACACAACTCCACTCCATGATTACTTTCTGGAGTCCAGAATCTATCTGCTAATGAAAATGAACTGTGCCAGCAACTTCTTGCAACACACAGCTCATATATGCATTTTCTCTTCATATGTTGAAACCACACTGGAGCTATGCCAGGCAAGGGACCCAGTGTTCTCACCTTCAGCCTAGTGATTGGTGTAAGGTGAACAATGTTAGCCAGCTCACCTTATGAGAAGCCAAACCAACCAGATCCCTGTGGCAAAACAAACAAACAAAAATACCCCACTATTTCTAATATGGGTTACTGTACTACATTTTATTTTATGCATATGAGTGTTTGCTTGTATTTATGTAGTTATGTGTGCTATGTTACTGCTTCTTTTTGTAAAGGCCCAAAGAAGGCACTGGATCCCCTGGAGTCAGAGAAATCTGTTCTCACAGCTGTGAGTGCTGGGAACCAAACCTGGCTCCTCTGCAAGAGCATCAAAGTGCTCTTAACTGCTGAGCCATCTCTCCAGGAGATAGATAGATAGATAGATAGATAGATAGATAGATAGATAGATAGATAGATAGATATTCTTCTATGAGGTCATATTATAGATAGGTGAATGTAATGAATTATTGTATATACCATAATGGTACTAAACTGATTTTGACTCTGAAAGATCTCCAAATAAGGGCTAGCAATCTCATGGTAGAAGAGCTGTGGCTTGCCCCAGTCCTCACCATGTATCACTTTAGAATTCTGTGCCCTTCTTATTCCAATATTTCTTAAAGTGTGGAAAGCCTACTAGATTTGAATATTGACATACAACCACTTCATTAAAGACCTCTGTTTCTTTCTGTCTTTATTCTTTTTTCCTCTCACACCTATTTCACGGCTTCTATTTTATGATCTTTTTGTGATCACTTGCATATTTGCTGTGCACAAGTCTGAGTGGAGAGTGTTGTGTGCTGCTGTTCTTGGGGAGACAGGAACAAATGTCTGATTACCCAGGGCAAAGCTAAGAATCACAAAAGTCCAACTTACTGAATCAATGAATTTCTTGGGGTTACTTAGAGAACATGGATTACTCATTTGCAGTCTGTCACAGAAAGCCCACCTCAGCGTGGGTGACAACTCACCAGAGCTGGAATACTGGAGCTTTCCCCATGATTTGCTTGAAGCTCTTTAAATCAGAGCCTCTCTCTTCCCTAGTCTTTATTGCTTTCACAACCTTAAGGAGGGAGAAGTCTTGTGACTCTGGTGTGTTTCAGGAATTTCTGAGATTTATGAGTTGTTTACTTCCTGTCTTTTTTTTTTTTTTTTTTTTTTTTTTTTTTGAGACAGGGTTTCTCTGTGTAGCCCTGGCTGTCCTGAAACTCATTCTGTAGACCAGGCTGACTTTGAACTCAGAGATCTACTTGCCTCTCTGAGTGCTGGAGTAAAAGGCATGTGCCACCACTGCTGAGTTGTTTGCTTCCTGTCTTAATAAGCATCCCTTTAGAACTTTCAGAATTATTAGCTTGTAAAGGTCCATAACTTGTCAGTGGGAGGTGTTCACCATAGCACTGCTTATAGAAGCATAGTTGGAGCAACCTTACTGATGCTATTGAGATTCATCTCTAGTTCAACTCTAGTGCACACTCGTGTGTGTGTGTGTGTGTGTGTGTGTGTGTGTGGTGTGTGTGGTGTGTGTATGTCTTTATCCACCACAGTTTCTGCTGCCATGGGTCCCCCCACCATCTCCAAGCATTCCCTTTGTAAGTTTAAAGACTGGATGCCGCTAAGCAGCTGCTCTAATGTGGCCTCTTCTGCCCACTCCTGTTTCCATGTTAGACACAGTTGAGCATTCCAGGATTTTAAAAGGCTTTATTTCAAGACTAGCCCAAATATGTTTACTTACGTGTTTGTGTGCATCTCATAGAAAGCTATCGGTGCTCATCAGAACCAGAGTGATAAGCAATAGCTGCAATGGCAATATCCGTCATGAGTACAAGCAAGTAGTACACACAAGGCCTCTTCAACGTTGGACCGAAGGGAGGAGAATTAGCTGTGGGAGTCAGGTTTGAAATCAGGACTGACAGACAACTGAAAGCATCACCAACCGCTTTGGGGATAGATTCAGGGTACTGCTTAGCAAAGGCAGGGTGGTGAAGAGCATTGCTTAAATTTTTCTCGTGCACTATTAGGTTATGACTGTCTCCACAGGCAAGTTGAAAACAGTCATTTCCCACAGAGGTACACCCAGAATAACCCCTGCTGGCTATGAATCCTGCTGCTTTAAAAGCTTGCCTCTGCTGAGTCCATCCTTAATGGCTCATTGCTGGCATACTGAACTCTGACCTTAAGTCATGGTTACAGCTTCATGGCCCTCAGAAAGTCATATGCAGGAGCAGGCATAAGCCTACACTGGGAGTTTGGCAGGAAGGTACATGGTGGGATTGAGCCCAGCCTCCTGCACCCCTTTCTGGTGGACTGAGAAATTCCAGGCAACCCCACCTGCAGGTTCCCCAAATGTGAAGGCTGGGGTGTTGTAGAGAGGAAGATTTTCAGAAGCAAATTTCTCAGAATTCTCTTTACAGTCTGCACTGCTCATTGACACTTTCCAATACTGGGACCCTTACATTCATAAACATAACCTAACAGGACCAGAGTCCGCTTTCTGCAGTCCAGGAGCTTATAATGTAGCATTCTGTGTCTGCTTAATCATTACCTAATCTGCACATGGACCAGAGGATGGCTTCGCCATTTCCCTGAGCCTGACAGGAGGGAGGAAGGCTTTGACAGCCCCGTGGGTCCAAGGCACCTGAGTCCTTGATTTCAGCTGTGCTCATATTAATGGCAGGCATCCACTCAGAGAACTTCATCTGCTCCCCACCTCTGGAAAGTGTGAAAATAAAGTCAGGCTAGGACTTGAACCAACTGTGTAGACTTCCTGTAATCTGTTGCAAATTTGTGGGGGAGGGGAATCACAAAGAAAAAAAAATACATAAACCTGGCCATGGTGGCTCATGCCTTTAATCCTAGCATTTGAGAGGCAGAGACAGGCAGATTGTTGAGTTCAAGGCCAGCCTGGTCTACAGAGTGAGTTCCAGGACAGTCAGGGCTATACAGAGAAACTCTGTCTCGAAAAAACAAAACAAAACAAAATTACCTATAACTCTATTTTCCAGAAATAGCTATTAAATATTTGGCCTATCTATGACTTTAAATGTATTTGAATTAAATGTGTCATAAATATGACTTTAGAAAAAAAGTTGTTTTGTTCCTGAGATACAGTCCTGTAGCCCAGGCTGGCCTTTAATTCACTCACAGCTGAGAATACACCCACCCATCTTACTCAGCTTCTAGAAAGTGACTCTTAGTTCCCCTTTGCTTTTGGTTCTTGGGATTGAAACCATGGCGGTGCTAGCCAAGTACTCCCCTACTAAGCTCTGGAACTTGGTTTGTTGCTATTGTTTGGTTTTTCCTTTTGTTTGTTTGTTTGTTTGTTTCTGAGACGGATTCTCAGATTCTCGGTGTAGCCCTGGCTATGTGTAGCCTTGGCTATACTAGAACGCCGTCTGTGGACCAGGCTGGCCTTGAAATCAGAGAGCTTCCTGCCTCTGCCACCACCACCAGCTTTTGACCTCAGTTTTCTTTCCTTCCTTCCTTTCTTTCTTTCTTTTTTCTTTCTTTCTTTCTTTCTTTCTTTCTTTCTTTTTTTTTTTTTTTTTTTTTTTTTTTTTTTTTTTTTTTTTTTTTTTTGGTTTTTTGAGACAGGGTTTCTCTGTGTAGCCCTGGCTGTCCTGGAACTCACTCTGTAGACCAGGCTGGCCTCGAACTCAGAAATCCTCCTGCCTCTGCCTCCCAAGTGCTGGGATTAAAGGCGTGTGGCACCACTGCCCGACTTGACCTCAGTTTTCTAAGGTGACTGTTTAACAGGGGTGTGAACAAACAATTCTGGAGAGAAAAATCTGTCAACAGAGGACTTCTCAGGAGAGAAATACAGGAATCCCAAAAGCAGCTGGCTAGAGGTTTGTGGTGGGAAGATAAAAGTAGTAAGTTGATCAGGGTTATATCAAAAAAGAGAATGTTAAATAAAAAAACAAAAACAAAAACAGAATTCCACTTTGCAGTTTAAGCACATGCAAGACTGGACAACATATTTTTCAAAAAGTGTACCAACAGTCAAATCAGGTGTCTTCCCTACCTACTATAGAAGACTTACCTGGGAGGATCACAAATTCAAGGCCAGGCTAAGCAGCATAGGGAAACACTGTAAAACTAATATTAAAAAAGAAGAGGGCAGGTGGTTGTGTGGCTTAGTATGTAAAGATCCTGCCACCAAGCCTGACAACTTGAATGTAATCCCTAGGACCCACTTGGTAGAAGAAAACCAACTGCTTGCTACATGGGTAGGTAGATAGATACATAGATAGATAGATAGATAGATAGATAGATAGATAGATAGATAGATAGATAAGTAGGTAAATAAAGTTTTTTTTTTTAAGTAAGCAGGGAGCAGGGAGGAAGATAGCTCAGTTACTAAGGTGCTGGTTGCTAAAGTGCTTGCCTTGCAAGCCCAGGGACCTAAAATTGACCCCCCAGTTAAAAAAAACAAACAAACAAAAAGAAAAAAGAAAACAAAGTGGGCAGAGTGGCACTTACTTCTCAAAGCCAGTGCTGATGAGCTGGGGGAGAGGTGGGTCCCTAGGGATTACTGGCCAGCCAGCTTACCTGCTTGGTGAGTTCTAGGCTGGTGAGATTCCTTTCCTAAAAAAGGAAAGGAAAGTGCTCAATACCTGGCCTCTGTGTGCATGTGCACATACATGAATGCGCATGTACATGCAAAAAGAAGACAAGTAAGAGAAAAACATGAAAAGAAGCAAGTGATAGGGGCCCTGTCTGCAACGGAGAAGGCCTGGATTCCATCCCTATTAAAAGAATAAAACAACAAAAAAATCAGGAAAATAAAATTCTGGGCGTAGAACCAAGAGAGGCATTTTTAACGTGGTTATTACAGAGGTTTCTTGGGGCCAGTAGCACTCTGTTTATTAAAATGCGTGGTAGGCACATGAATATCACGTTACAGTGTTAAAATACATACCTTGTTTATATTCTCCTTGTTATTGCCAACGAGACATAGGCTTATATATGTTAGGGCAGTTGTGAAATAAGGCTTCCTCAACCCTTGAATCCTGAGGTTTTGCAGATAGGCTAATAGAAGTCGTTCTTCCTCAGAAAACACTCAAATTCACGATTCACAAAGCTTAATCTTGTTGCTCTTTAAGCAGCTGGTGAGAGTACATCTATCCCTAACATGGTTTCTCTGAGACAGGCAGCAATTCGGGAGGCACTGAATGTGCATACACAGACACACAAGAACCTGCAGCAGGGCTAACCGTGCACTCTAGAGCTGGAAAGGTGTCTGGCAGGGGAAATAGCAAGGGAGCTCAGCCCCCTTCCAAGCTCCTGGGGCCATTTCCTCCAGGCCAGGATGCTGAAGAAGAAAAGCAGAGCCAAGTATCTCCTGGGTCTCAAGTTGTTTAAGTTATGTTGTGAGGGTACCCACTGCCATTTTTGCTTTCCCCACACCACAATATCTATGTGCATTGGTCTTTGGGAAAATGGATGGAGCAGTAGGTAGCTTTAACCGATGACTCAAACAACTTAAGACCAAAGAGACTGTTTTAAACCTCTCCAGGTTCCAATAATAATTCCAATAATAATTTTGAACTTTTTTTTTTTCTGCAGACTCTGGGAAAATGCTATATGCAAAGTATTCATATACAGGTGGACCCAAGACATTTGTTTGTCCATAGATATGTATCAACCTCTTTAATCTTCAGTATAGTGGTGATCCTCTTGAAAAACTTCATGGGAAGAATATCAGTCTTCACCCACTGCTGTGCTGACCAGTAACAAAGCTGACACCAGCTTAAGTAACAGGCACCTAAGGTGGGATGCCTCAGCCAGTACTGCTTCCAGCCACCACAGTGTGTGTGCATTTTCATTTTTATAACAAAAATAGAAGCACTCTGTGCACATTACCTCACTGGAGTATTTTGAAAGCTCACTACTTGATGTATGGCATAGAAAGCCATTATGGGAAATAGGAATTTTGACTATCCATCCATTCTTTTAAGTGTGCAGCAATGTAAAAATGGATAAGTTGTAAGTCTCAAATAATTATTTTATAATGGATATCAGTCTGTTGTTATTCTCATCCACAACATGCCATGGAATAAAGAGGGGAAATGCACACAGCTCCGTCTTTCACAGTGCTCATAACACAGTTCTAGCAACCCCTCTGCAAAGTACTTCTATGATGATGCAGGGTGGATCAGCTAGGTAGAGAACACTGAGGAGGGAAATGTAGCTTTCTGTGGTTTCACAATTAACTTGTCCAAAATGATAGCCCAGAATCCACACACTGAATATCTGCAGCATATTCCGAGGGCTTCACAGTTTTGAAAAAGACAAATCCAAAGATTTACCTTCAAAGATTAACATCTCTCAAGCTAAAGAGAGGACCTAGCATACTTAGGTAGACTTGGAAAGGAAGTATAAAGTACTTTTAGCTTAAATTTCAACAGATGTTTGTGAAACACATTTCAGAAATAGAAGAGGACAGATAATAGAAAATAAGTTTCTCTCCCACCCCATCCCCTTCCTCTCAATTTCCTACCAGGAGGCAAAACCTTTGGCTAGCTTCATGTACATGAAGTATATTGAAGTTAACATTTACATGAGTGTTTATCTTTCCAATGTAAATAATAGTACTATATATTGTTTCTGTTCTTTGTGAATATGTAAGATGGGGTTTCTCCATGCATTCCAAGGTAGCCTTAAACTCTTCATTAAAGAACAAAAACCAAAAACAAAATATCAACAACAAGCAATGCTGGGAGGTGGTGGTGCATGCCTTTAGTCCCAGCATTTGTAAGATCTGAGGCTAGCCTGGTCTACAGAGCAAGTTACAGGACAGCCAAGGTTACACAGAGAAACCCTGTCTTGAAAAAACCAAACCAACCATCCAAAAAAATACCTCTCTCCCTCCTTCTCTCTCTCTGTCTCTCCCTCC
>NW_022196905.1:10725656-10732451 GCF_008632895.1 Mastomys coucha
CCTCCCTCCCTCCTTCTCTCTCTCTCTTTCTCTCTCTCTCTTTCTCTCTCTCTCCCCCCCAGAGTTTAAAGTGTTGACCAAGCTAGTCTGGAAACACTGGGCTCTAGTGTTCCTCTTGTCTTTGCCTCTGGATTACCTAAAACCACAGATGTGTCTGCATCAGACAGTTTCTGTACTTTTCTTAATGCTGTATTTTGGAGTCACTAAAGGAGTCATTTTACTCTTCAGTCCTACAAAACAAATCATAATATGGATGTGCCATGGTATGGAACATTTGAATTGCTTCTAGTTGCTTCCTAGGTTAAACATTGCAACAAACATGATTTCACATGTGCTCTGCTTAGGAAGTCTGTAGTGGAATTGCTGCTCCATGAATATGTACATTTTTTAAAAGCTTAAATTTTTTTGATGTGTATGCATTTGTGTATGTATGTGCATCACATGCCTGCCCAGTACCTGGGGAAACCAGAAGAGAGTGTCAGATTGAATTGGAGTTATAGATGGTTGTGGGCCACCATATAGAGTGCTGGAAAGTGAACTAGGGTCATCTGCAAGAGCAACCAGGGCTCTTAACCACCAAGTGTCCCTCCATCTCCATATGCACATTTAAAAATGTGATAGATAGAGCCGGGTGGTGGTGGCTCACGCCTTTAATCCCAGCACTTGGGAGGCAGAGGCAGGCGGATTTCTGAGTTTGAGGCCAGCCTGGTCTACAGAGTGAGTTCCAGGACAGCCAGGGCTACACAGAGAAACCCTGTCTCGAAAAAAAAATGTGATAGATATTACCAAATTGGCTGTAACAATGTCATACCATTAAAAGGCTGTTCTATAAGGCATGTAACAGTTGTTGTGGTGGTCTTTTTAAAGCTCTTAAATGGTGAAACTGTCCCACAGCTACAGTCCTTTCAAAGCCTACGTGCAGGCAAGAACAGCTCATTGTACACTTCTCTGCTTGTGTTTTGAGGTCGCAGCTCTGCCTTTGTATGGATTGTGCTGTGGTTTTGCTAGGTGTTTTAAAATAAACCAGTAACTAGGGATGTATGCCTATCCAGCCCTTCCCTTCTTAAATCTAAAGGGCCATCTACTCTGGAATTTCTGCTGTTGAGAAAATGAAGCTAAGTAGAAGCCAAGATGGAAGTCGATGGCCAGGCTTCCCTCTTTAGATTGATGGGGAAAACGGCAGAATTATGAGAAATGAATTACAGCCTTAAAAATTCGGTCCCAAACTTCAGTGTGACTAGGTAAGAATTATTTATAACCACTTATAATTACATGAATAGTGAACATGTAAAAGTATATAAAATCAGTATCTAAAAGCCACAATTAAAAATAAACCTTTCCCTTCGCTTGCAATATATAACAGTGTCCCTTCTTCCAAATATATGTTACATTTAGAACCGTTAGATTTTAGCAGATTCAGAAAACCAGCTAGAAACATCTTTTCCCCAAATTCAGCCAGTTTAGGGCTTGCTTGGCCTGATTAAATTCTTAGGGAATATTTCATGAACTCGCAAGAGACGGATCAAATTCACTAGAAATGTTTTGGACGCATGTAAAAATAAAGTCGCGTAGGTTTAAAGCTTTAGAAGATTAGGGATTCCCTGCGCCAGAGAAACCATTAGACCCGCAGAGTTACTCAGAACTAGAACAACGGGCAGCATAGGATTTCTAGCTGCTTGCTGAAGGTTGGAATCTTTGGTCCTTGAGAATTTTCATGTACGATGAGGAAGCTAGGGCTTGCTAGGTTTGCGGTCGGAGGGGTGGCTATAAATAGAAGGTGATGTGTTCTAATGCCAGGAGGATGCGTCACAGGGTCCCTCCTGCAGCTCAAGAGTAGCAAACTGCTCCTCTCAAGCCGGCAAGGGGCTCCAGCTGAAGGGGAAGTGGGCAGGAGGGGTGCGGGCTGCAGGGGACGTGAGCAGGAGAGGTGAGAGCTTCAGGGGGTGCTGACTGCAGAGGACCTGGGCGGGGCGTGGGGGTGGGAGCGGGCTGCAGAGGTCGTCGGTAGGAGGGGCGTGGGCTGCAGGGGGCGTGGTTAGGCGGGGCGCGAGCTGCAGGGGGCGTGGGCAGGCGGGGCGCGAGCTGCAGAGCCAGAGTCTGAAAGGGCACAGCAAAAGGGCCGCGGGCCTTGCAGACAGATCCTCAACAGAGTCACAAGCGAAGCTCAGGCAGCCCCACCCGATCCCACTCAGCGGGGCAAAGAAGGAAGAACAATAACCCGAAGGTCTGGAGCTGCAAAGGACGTGAACGTCTGCGCCCAAGTCTCTACCGCGCAGTTGGGACCTCTGAAACGTACAATCTCTCTGCTCTGGGCGGAAGAATTCTCTCTAGCCTCGACAGAATGCACGCCACCGTGCATTACACAATCTGTGTGTGTTTGTGGAGTCGCTGTTGGAATTTCCACTGGAATTTTTGAAAATGGCCTGTTCTGGGATTCCCCCACCCAGGCACCTCTCTTCACTCTGCCTATTTCTGAAACTTAGTCTCTTCCTGTTCCCATTCAGTCTGTCTGTCTGAGTCTCAGTCTCTCTCTCTCTCTCTCTCTCTCTCTCTCTCTCTCGCTCGCTCGCTCGCTCCCTCCCTCCCTCCCTCTCTCCCTCCCTCTCTCTCTCTCTCTCTCTTACACACACACACACACCGTCTGTGGCTTTGCCCTGTGGTACACCATCTCTTTTTCCCTCCTCCCTCCACTCTGCGGTTCCTTCTCCATTCTCACTGATGACTTTGGGGTCCCCTTGCCCGTTTCCACATGTTGGTTTTATTTTTATCTCTTCACTTATCCAATTCCTTATATTTTTCTGTTACAGCTAAGCACATCTGCATTGCCTTTTCTTTCTTCTCTCCTAAGTCCTGAAGAACTCAGGGATTGCTGGAAACAACCAAAGATTTTATAGCATTTTGCCCCTGTAAAGGATGTTGAATTCCATTTGCAAGGATTATATTCAGGTCCTGCCCTTGTGGCTGGGGAAGTCACAGTCAGCTGAACTGTCTGGTGTATTTGCTTACAATAAAAAGTGGATGTGCAAGAAAAGTAAGGGGTAGAGATCTGTCTGTTTCTACCCCTTGAGTGCTGGGATTGAAGGCATTCCTCTGCAACTAGAACTTCTGGCTACTTTATTGAGTTCTTTTTCCTATCACCCTTCTAACTTCCCAACTCTAGGTAGGAGAGGAAGAAGGGTGGGAAAGTTAGCATCCATCTTGTTAGACGACTTCCTGCTGATTAGGGGTATCAGTGTCTTGAGGCAAGTCCAGTCTTTGTTATGCAGCGATCTGCCAGTCAATCAGCATCTATATATCCTCTCTGAGAGTCACTGGAATGCCAGACATAAACTGTCTTCAGCTGGCAAAATCACACTTCTGCCAGAGCACAAGACAAATCAGAGTCAGCTGCCGTGGACAATCTGAAGCAGCTCATACCTGAGATTAAAACCAAAAACATAGGGCTGGAGAGATGGCTCAGTGGTTAAGAGCACTGACTGCTCTTCCGTAGGTCCTGAGTTCAAATCCCAGCAGCCACATGGTGGCTCACAACCATCTGTAATGAGATCTGATGCCTTCTTCTAGTTCATCTGAAGACAGCTGCAGTGTACTTACATATAGTAAATAAATCTTTAAAAGGGGAAAAAAAAAACATGGGCTGGCGAGATGGCTCAGTGGGTAAGAGCACTGACTGCTTCTTCTGAAGGTCCTGAGTTCAAATCCCAGCAACCACATGGTGGCTCGCAACCACCCATAATGAGATCTGACACCCTCTTCTGGTGCATCTAAACAAAGCTACAGTGTACTTATGTATAACAGTTCATAAAGCCGGGCAGAGGTAGTGCATGCCTTTAATCCCAGCACTTGGGAGGCAGAGGCAGGCGGATTTCTGAGTTCGAGACCAGCCTGGTCTACAAACTGAGCTCCAGGACAACCAGGGCTATACAGAGAAACCCTGTCTCGAAAAACAAAACAACAACAACAACAAAAAAAAAAACAGTTCATAAAGCTTTAGGCCAAAGCAAGCAGGGACTGAGCAACGGGAGCAAGCAGACAAAAACATATCCACACAACATTTTTGTGTTTTTATTTTTTTATTTTATGTGTATGAGTACACTGTAGCTGTACAGATGGCTGTGGGCCATCATGTGGCTGCTGGGAATTGAACTCAGGACCTCTGCTCGCTCCAGCCCCGCTTGTGTAATACACTGTAGCTGTCTTCAGACACACCCGAAGAGGACCTCAGATCTCATCATGGATGGTTGTGAGCCACCATGTGGTTGCTGGGATCCAAACTCAGGATCCAAACTCAGGACCTTCTGAAGAGCCGTCAGTGCTCTTACCCGCTGAGCCATCTCTCCAGCCCCCATTTTTGTGTTTTTAAAGACACCAAAAATCGCATTACATGTCACCACCTGCCTCTCAATCCAGCATCTTTTACAGAGAATCTGTCTGCTTGAGATAACAAGGCATTCTGCAGAGAACCTATACCCCTGTGATTGGCTTTAAGTCTCAAAGCAGCTTTGTCTTCATGCGGTACCATAGTTGGCCATTTACAGCAGCAAGAGACCAGTTGGGCTCTCCTGGTTTAGCCCAGGCAGCAACAGCCTTCAGCACTAGGGCAGGCCTGGGTTCCTCCATGGCAGCAGTGGGAGACCAGGGAAGGGGACAGTGGAGTAGCAATAAAGGGTCCTTGATCAGGGACAGGGGCAAAAGGATGAAGGAGAGATAGGGCAGTCCTGGGATAGAAGTCTGGGATGAGCTGCACAGTTCAACAACAACAATATGGGAACAGCAGCTGTATGTCTGACTTGATTTCAGCAAGCTTGTGGAGTTTCCTGTGCCTCTGTAAGATGGTAGCAATGGCCATAATGCTGATAACCCCTTTTGGAGATGCTTTGAGGGTTACTCAACACCTGGAGCTGACACATGGAAGGGTTCTTTCAGGATAAGATGTCACAATGGTAACCATCCAGCTTTATACTGGCTGAGCCTTGGGGACTAAGAGGAGAAGAGGGTCATGGAGATTCCCACTTCAACAAGAAGAAAAGCTAAACCCTGACAACCAGAAGCCTGGGGAACCAGTTCTGCAAAGGCTAGGTGGAAACCCAAGGCAAGCACAAGACCACCAACTCCTCTTACCCGACTCCTCACTCCCCCTGCCTTTGCTGTGGCTGAAAAACTTGAAAGCAAAGCAGGAGGACACACTAATCCCAGCAGAAGCCGGCAGCGCATTTCTGAGTTTGAGGCCAGCCTGCTCTACAGAGCAAGTGTCTGTTCATCCAGGACCACAGAGTGACACACTGTCTTGAATAAAACAAAGAAACTGAAATGAATATTCCATGGAATGAAGAGAGCAGTGGATATGGTAGTGAGCCAAGGATGGGCTAGAAGAGCAGAATAAAGCCAAGTTGTAGCTTTAAATAAGCTACTTCACTTCTTCAAGCATCTGTAGGACAAACCAGAGGGCATTTTTTTTTGGATGGCGGGATGGGCCCATGTCTTCCTCCTCTGCTGAAAACACTTTCTCTTAGCACTCCCAACTCTTTTCCTATATGGCTATATCCATAGGTCACCGTGGACCAATCCTCAAGTTGGAAACTCACTTAAACAGAAAATTTCCTTGAAATTGATCTTTGCTTGAATTCACTGTATAGGCCAGGCTGGCAAACTTAAAGCACTCTTCTCTAGCTCCCAAGTGATGGGCCTACATGCCTGGCTGGTCAGTTGCTTAATGTCACATTTTGTCAGTTATATTGTGGCCTTTAATAGTAAAATAATTTTTTACTTAGATTTCTTTGTTTTGTTGTTTTGAAACAGGGTCTTACTATGTACCTCTGGCTGTCCTGGAACTATGTAGACCAGGCTGGACTTAAACTGTTAGAGATCTGTCTGCCTCTGCCTCCAGAGAGCTGAGATTAATGATGTGTGTCACTATGTCTGGCTAGACTTAAGTATTTATGGATTCCAATATATAAAAATGTGCATGTTTGCCCATTGTGAAATATTAGGGATGTCTAATAGTAATGATTTTTTTTTCTTACTTTCATCTTGCTTGTTTTGTTTTTGTTATTTTTTTGAGACAGGGTCTCACTGTGTATCTTTGGCTGTCCTGGAACTAACTAACTAGACCAGGCTTGCCTCAAACTAATAGAGATTTACCTGCCTCTGCCTCCTGAGTGCTGGGATTGAAGTTGTGAACCACTATATTCAGCAAATTTTTCTACTTTTTACAATCTCTGTACAACATGTAGTTTAACATGCACCAACCCCATCCTACTCAAAAGCTGGACTCAGGCATAGATCCATTTTACTTTCTTCCCACTTGATCCTAGCCAAATCCTTCCTGCCAGGGAACTCCTCACTGAGTCAGCAACGTGATTTGTAGGTTGGGCTATCTAGAATGTACCCTCCTGTGTGCATGTATGTACGTGTGTGTGTGTGTGTGTGTGTGTGTGTGTGTGTGTGTGTGTGTGTGTGTGTGAAGCACATGTTCTATTACTAAGCTACTCTCCTTCCCCGTCATCTGCATTGTCTCTTGTCTTTTTCTACTTTGAACTTCTGCTTGGGGACCTCCTTGTTCTGCCCTCATGATCATCACTTCCTGGCCACAGGATGACTGCTCTCAGTTGACTGTGGTCTTAGTACCACCTCCTTATAAATAGAAAGAAGGTGGGTTTCTGTCTTAGTTAGAGCTTTATTGCTATGAACAGACACCATGACCAAGGCAACTCTTATAAAGGACAATATTTAATTGGGTCTGGCTTACAGGTTCAGAGGTTCAGTCCATTATCATCAAGGTAGGAACATGGCAGC
>NW_022196905.1:10732708-10736007 GCF_008632895.1 Mastomys coucha
TGGTTGCTGGGATTTGAACTCGGGACCTCTGGAAGAGCAGTTAGTGCTCTTAACCACTGAGCCATCTCTCCAGCTCCCTAGGGTGAAGGTCTTAAAGCCCACACCCACAATCACACACCTACTCCAACAGGACCACACCTCCTAAATAGTGCTGCTCCCTGGGCTAAGTATATACAAACCATCACAGTTTCCTAGGGGATAGCAAGGGTAGGTCAGTATAAGGAGCTCTTGCAGGCCCTTGGCTGATCTTGATTTTTATCTTCTCTCTTTGACAATCATCTGCCAGGCATGGTGGTGATAACCTGCAATACCAGCACATGAGAAGCAAATGTAGGAAGACTGCTGAAAGTTCAAAGCCAGCCTATCTAGTCCACACAGTGAATTTGAAGCCAGTAAGGGACTTGGACTAGACCTACATCACCAATATTCTTGTGACTCTGGCTTGCAGATGGCAGTCTAGGACTTCTCCACCTTCTTGTGAGCCAATCCTATGCAATAAATCTCGATGTCTAGCTCCCACTCCTCTGAGAAATTGTCACCAGTGCAAGTCCAGACCTTCTGTGTACCAGTCTGATGCTCTGATAAAACTGTAGCATGTTCCCAATGTAATAGTTGACTAAACAAGTACATCATCCGAGAATTCAATGGTAAGTTTAGAAGGTGCTAACTAAAGGAGAGAATAAAGGACTAGAAAGGGGCAAAGGTGTGCAGCTTCTGGGGTGGGGGTGCTGACAAGAAGGCTCAGGCCCCAAAAGCTGGAACCTTCAGACATGCTCTATGCAAAGACACAGCAGAATCCCAGAATCCAAGAAAGAGTGAAAGCCCAGGTGAGGGCCAATGAAGTGGCCACACAGTGTAGAAGAGATAAAGCCATGCATGGGGAAGGCTTGGTTTGGATGATCACCTGGATCATCCAGGATGACGGTTGGATGTTGGCACCATTTCTAGAAGTACCTGTCTTCCTTCCCAGTGAGGGAGATAAGCCTGGGTTTAGCTGGCAGTTAAGACAAAGTTTAGATATATTGTTATAGTTGAAGGGAAAAGACAAATCACAGGAGAGACTTAAACATCTGTGTAATCTTCCACTTGAAACTTTTCAATGACTTCTTTACTTCTGGTGAAGCCACAGCCCCTACAGCAAGGAAAGCCACTCCCCGCAGCCCTCTGTTTCCCCAGAATCCTTTCCCTGCTCAGCTGACCATAGCACCTTGCACACTGGTCCTGGCCTCTCGGCACCTCTGTGGATGTGCTCGCTTCCCTGCCCCATCCCTGCATGTCTTCAGGGTGTCCTCGATTGCCATCCCTGCAGGCATTCTTATAATGTAAGAGGTGACCATGTATAAAGGTCCCCGAATTCCAAGTCTTTTTCTTTCTCTTCCCTTCACTCATCATTGTCTGGCACGAAGAACATTGCAGTTATTTTCTCCCTGCCTCTTGGGGCATCAGCTCTCTGGGGACAGAGAATTTTTTGGTCTGTTTTCGTCATCGCTCTGTCTTGGGCCCAGAACTGGCCTACTGTGAGCAAATGCTCAATAAACAGTTGTTGGCTGGCTGATGGACTTTTATGACTATTCTGTGAGTAAGACCATGAATTCCTTGGACACCTAGGTCCCTCCTTGCCCTGCCTATAAAGGACCTAGCCAGTGGCAGGTGTGTGGCCAGTGGCCCAAGTACACTGTGGGGAAAAGATGACTTTCTGGTTTTTGTTGCTGTTGTTGTTGTTATCGTCTGGTTAGGTAACTAGCTGGTACCCTGTGGAAAATGGTCTTAATTAAGCAAGGACTACTGCTTTTAGGTAGCTGAACAGGCGAAGGGTAAAGGCAGCTGAGCTGCTAACTGTTGAGGTTTGATTTGCTGCTATGTATTAGAATGCTAAATACTGGCCCCAAGATCCGGCTGTCCCCTCCCCCACGAGGAAATTCTCATGTACACCAAGTGATGCTCTGTAACCTTGCCCCCCCCCCCAAGTTATCCCTGATTGGTCAATAAAAATGCCTACAGCCTATGGCTTGTGGGGCCTCAGTTCCCAGGGGTCTGAGTAAGAGACCAGAAAAGAGAAGTGGAAGGAGGAGAAAGGAAGCTGCCATGGGGTAGGTGGATCTTGAGAGCATAGCCATGAGGACTGACCAATTGGAGTAGGAGTGGCCCAGGCAGAACATAAGAGGTTATATCTCGGAGTTACTGACAAGGAAGTACACAAAATAGCATAGAGAGTTGATATCTAAGTAAATATAAATAATCTAAGGCAGGTAGAAACCCCCAATTAATTTTTACTAGAATAGGTGATGCACAGTGAAATCTCAGCACTCAGGAGGCCAGGGATCTCAAGTTCAAGGCTAATTAGAGTATATAGTGAGGCATAGTCTCAAAGAAAATTTAGGCTGGGCAGTGGTGGCACACACCTTTAACCCCAGCACTTGGGAGGCAGAGGCAGGCGGGTTTCTGAGTTGGAGGCCAGCCTGGTCTACTGAGTGAGTTCCAAGACAGCCAGGGCTACACAGAGAAAACCTGTCTCAAAAAACCAAAAAATGGTTCGATCCAGCACAAGAGAAAGACAGACAGGGAGACAGGCAGTTACTTGTGAGGCCAAGATCACTCTAGGTTCTTCATGAGAGTCCTGTTACCTCCTAAGCACACTTGGAAGGAACCGGCAAAGAATCCTGAGTGCGGAATACGCTTGTTAAACAGAAACTATTGGCTGCTCAGCCTCTGCCCAGTCCACTACAACCACACCTTGCTGACAGTGACTACCCAGCCCATGAGAAAAGCCCAAGGCCACTCGGCTGCTTTACCTGATGATACAGGTTGTGAGGTCACAGCGTCTTAAAACATGTAAGGCTGTGGCAAGACCCACTCAGTCATTTCCCACAGTTCATTTACAACTCTGTCCAGAAGCATCAATGACTTTAGATATTAAACATTGGAAGAATGCATGTGTCATACTTCAAAACTGATTAGTCACATGTGTAAAAACCAACATCAAAAGAATTCCCCAGTTCCCAGATACTAGGTGCCCTCCACACTATTTTAACACCACAATTAGACAGGAGGGGTGCCATAGATAAGACAGGTGTCACATCTTTTCTGGCAGTGGGTCTTCTCCGAAGATATGGAGAGAAAACCGTCTGAAGTGAGTGAGGCTTGTACTCTGATCAATGTCTTTCTCTCTGAGTGCTTTCCTTTCCCTGTCCCCCTTCAGTCCCTGTATTCCCCTCAGCTCCCTGCACCCCCTCAGCCCCTGTACTCCCTCAGCCCCCTGCACTCCTTCAACCCCTGCACCCCCTCAGCCCCTGTACTCC
>NW_022196905.1:10737605-10741554 GCF_008632895.1 Mastomys coucha
AGCCCCCTGCACCCCCTCAGCCCCTGTACCCCCATTATTCATTCACACTCCTGTTTACTTCCCACCCCTCCTCTCATCTTTCCCTGGTATGCTTAGAGTTTGATGATTGGGTGAATTTCTTCTACACCTGCCTTCCCAAAAGTCTTCCAGGTATGATCCTAACTTCCTAGCCACCTTTTATCCACTGCAGCGTTTCTGACCTTAAAATGAAGCCCGAGGAACTAGAGAGATGCCTTGGTGGTTAAGAGCACTGCCTGCTCTTCCCAAGGACCAGGCTGGATTCCCAGCTCTCACAGGATGGACGACTCAACACAGTTTTCTTCAACTCCAGTCCCAGGAGATCTGAGACCCTCTACTGGCCTCTGTAGGTACTGCACACATGTGGTGCACAAACATACATGTAGGTGAAACACCTATACACACAAAATAAACATATATTTTAAAATGCAGTCCCAGCTACACTGTCTGTGAATGCCCTTGTCCTGCCCTTTCATCAAATCCAATCAGTTTAAAAGTTGCTTTGTTTCCTTCCTATTTCAGAAAGAGGGTGTGCGGGCGGGGGTGGGGGTAGGGGGCAAGCTTAGTGGAAGCCAGTCCCTTGCAGCTTGAGAGAGTTAATATGCAAACAGCTCTTAGGAGAAACTGAAATACTCAGAAAACCAAGGCTGCATGAGTTGCTGCATCCTTGTCACAGCTGTCAGGCTGAGAGTTCTGAAACTGTGGCAGGTGTCTTTAGACGCACAAGGAACGCAGAGGAGCCACTGACCTCCGGTATCCATTCCGAGATTTGTAGGAGGACCCTGTACTTCTGGAGTGACCCCTCAAGTTTCCAAGTCACCTTATTTGCTCCCACCCCTTTGGCCAGTGCAGTACATTAGAGAACACCAGACCTTAGCCTTCTTTTTCTCCCTTGCCAACCCACTGCCAGGACACCCGCTTCTCATTGTCCTCTGAGCCACGTGACTTTTCCCTGGGGAAGGGAGGGGCTACCACCAGGGCTTGCATCACTATTCCTCCCCGTTCCTTCCTTTTCTAACAATTCCTAGCTGTTCTGTGGAAAGGGTCCCAGGAGCCTAGGAACTCCTGCTAGGACCGGTTCACCCCTGAGGCACTCGGCACCCTGGCTGGGAGGAAGCTCCACGTGGTCAGCTTACAGCTCTGATTCTGTTAGCTTTGTCCGCCTTTGGTTGGCGTAAACACTTCTGAAGAATGGGCTGCGGCTGAAGCCTTTACTTTAGCTCCTTTAACGAGGGTTTATAAAACAACTCACTATGCAGAACACATGTTCTAAGTATAGAATTACTTGATGGATTGAAACAGTGCGGAGGCATGTTGGACACATGTTTAAAATATTCTTCAAATACATAATTATGTCCTGAGCCAATCAGGTACTTAATGCATATTTGGATATCCCATTTAATTGCTGCTTCCCCAGGGAACAGGAACCTTTCTGGTCTCCTGGGCTAAACTGCAGATTTTTAGAAACTGTTCAAGCACATATTTATTTGATTCTTTCTAGTCTCTTGGGTGATGAATCCTTTGCCAAAGAAAGGGATTTACATGCAAAACAAGACAATTAAATGCATGAGGTGGTGGGGCTGGTGGCTGCCCATGGAAAGAGAAAGACTTCATCTCTCATGATTCAGAGATAAACATCCCACAGCTGGATACAACCCCAAAGCTTTACAAAGAAGCCACAGCAGTAACCATTGAACCCACCATCTATCTCCAAGTAGTCCCTTAGGGAAGAGAAAAGCAAAGTATCGTCTTGGAGTTTTTTGTTTTTTGTTCTTTGGGTTTTTTTTGTTTGTTTGTTTTTTGTTTTTTTGGGTTTTTTTTTTTGTTTTTGTCTTTTTGGTTTTTTCGAGACAGGGTTTCTCTGTGTAGCCTTGGCTGTCCTGGAACTCACTCTGGAGACCAGGCTGGCCTCAAACTCAGAAATCCGCCTGCCTCTGCCTCCCAAGTGCTGGGATTAAAGGCCTGTGCCACCACCGCCCGGCTTTTGTTTTGTTTTTTAAGAGGCCCCTTGTAAAGCTGGATGTATGTAAAGCTGGATGTATCTACCTCTACAATCCAGTGAGTTCAGGGGGGGGGGTGTCTCTTTTTCCTGGACAACCCTGCTTTTCCTCTCTACACAACCGGTCTCAAATAGCCTCCCCAGCATCCATCCACTCCTTAATTATCCTGCATGCCTTCCTCCTCTGTCCCATCCAATCAGGAGCGATTTGGACATGTGAGTTAACTTCAGTCTCCTCACTGTGAAATGCTGTAAGACTACAGGCCTTAGAAAAAAAAGGGTGCACGCCTTTAATCCCAGCACTTGGGAGGCAGAGGCAGGAGGATTTCTGAGTTCGAGGCCAGCCTGGTCTACAGAGTGAGTTCCAGGACAGCAAGGGCTACACAGAGAAACCCTGTCTCGAAAAACCAAAAAACAAAACAAAAAAACAAAAAAAGAAAAATGATAATACAGGTTTTAAATGTCAGGTGACCAGGACCCAGTCAAGAAAACAGCAAGATCTGTTCTTCTTTGATCTTTAAAAATCTGCTCATTTTCCAGGCCAGGCACAATGGCAAATGCTTATCACCACGGTACACCAGCGTTGGAGCAAAAAGATTGTGAGTTCAGGCCACCCCAGGCTGCACAGTGAACCACTGTCTCACAAGCAAGCAGAGAAAGTAAATCCCTACACTTCTCCCCAGCTGCTACCATCAATGCTGCGATTCAAGCAGTTGCCGAATTCTCACCTGTTCCTCTGATTGTCCAGGGCTGATCTTCTCTGATCCCAGCCCCATTCCAATCCTTTTAAATTATATTTTATTTATTTTTACCAAACCCAAGCATGCTGCTCCTATGTCTGTAAGTCTTTCATGGTCCCACCCACTGTTCAAAAAGGTTTTCTTTTTTCTTTTTTTCCTTAAGATTTATTTATTTTATGTATATGAGCACACAGTGTAGCTGTAACAGAGAGTTGTGAGCCTTCATCTGGTTGACTTTTAGGAGCTCGCTCTGGTCAACCCCACTTACTCCCTTCGGTCCCTGCTCGCTCCAGTGCCCACTTGACTCCGGTCCACCCTGTGCTCTGGCCCCAAAGATTTATTTATTATAAATAAATACACTGTAGCTGTCTTCAGACACACCAGAAGAGGGCATCAGATCTCCTTACGGGTGGTTGTGAGCCACCATGTGGTTGCTGGGATTTGAACTCAGGGCCATTCGGAAGAGCAGTCGGTGCTTTTACTCACTGAGCCATCTCACCAGCCCAAAGCCCAGCTTTCAGAAATAGCTTTCAAGGCTATTAGTCCGTGCCTCACATCCCAGCCCTGTCTGTATCCTGGAAGGTTGTACTGGACTAAGTCTGACTTCAGCAGGATCGGATCAAAGATGTTCATTCACAGGAGGCGACAGGCCACCCAGTCACCTCCATTTCTAGAAACAAGTAGGCTTTCTTGACACCGTGGTATCAAGACAGTTTGAGAACCATGCTTCCCCCCTACCCCCGACCAAACCCTGACCCATCCCTGTACAAAGCCTGCAGTATATATTTAGTTACCTTGGTCTCTTCAAACTATACTCCCTGAAGGGCTTCTTTCCACCCTAATTCTGGTGGGCACCAGGCTTCTCATGACAGATTATAGAAGAGTCAGAGCTGGTATGGCTTCTCCAGGCGTTCTGGAAGCTTAGCCATGCTTTCTGCCAGTGTAGGCACCACAGGTAAGACCCCACACTGGAGACTGGGTCCTTGGTACCTACTTCTCCTGGCTCACTTTCCTCTCTATCTCTGCCAAGAACAAAATGAGGCTCTCCCACGTTCAGTAGATAGAGCTGCTTGGGGCCTCTGCTGGGGGGCTCTGGTGGCTCTCCTGGGGGGTTCTGATGGCTCTCCTGGGGCCTCTGGTAGCTCTCCTGGGGGCTCTTTTGGCTCTCCTGGGGCCTCTGGTGGCTCTCCTG
>NW_022196905.1:10742391-10769245 GCF_008632895.1 Mastomys coucha
TCCTGGGGGCTCTGATGGCTCTCCTGGGGGCTCTGGTGGCTCTCCTGGGGACTCTGATGGCTCTCCTGGGGGGTTCTATTGGTTTTCCACAGTTGTTAATTTGACACTTGACCACATCTGGAATTAACCCACGCATTGGAATTAAGACCCAAGCACTGGGCACTCCTCTGAGGCTTTTTCTTTTTTCTTAATTAAACCATCTGAAGTGGGAAGAACCACTTTCAATCCATTTCTTTTAAGGTGGGAAGATCTGGTGGCAGCCTATAAGGACATGGATGACAGAAACTGTCTCTCTTCCCCTGTCTATGAGGGCCTTCACTAGCCAGTCCATTTCCTCACTGGCATTGGAGCTACTTTTTAGGATTTCAGTGTATACTGAAGATGAGTGGAGATATCCAGCCTTGTATCTGAGCAGCTACAAGATTCTTGGACTTTCCTTTGTTAGACAGCTCTTGTTGGATTATCTGGACCACAGTCTATGAGCTATGAATATATATGACTATATAATGAATCTATGAATATATTATGAAAATATTAATATATAAATATACTGTGATATATAATATGTATATATATATCCATAAGTTCTATGCCTCTAGAGATCTCTAATTCAGGGACTAAGGCTGCAGATCAGCAGCAGAGTGTTTGTGTAACATGCAAAAGGCCCTGGGTTCAATCCCCAGTACCAAAGAAGAAAAAATTAGGAAAAACTCCTGGGGTTTATTAAGGTACTTCTTCACTGTGTGCATGTCTCAGACCTGTGCTTCAGAACTTGAGGGAGAGTCCCTAACCCATGAACATGAACAGTCTTTTCACCACCTCGGCATGATTGTTTGAAAGTTTTCTTTATAGAGGCATTGCGCATCCTGGGTTAGGTTTGTACCAAAGTTGTTTGTTGTTTTGGTTTTGGTGGTGATTGTGGATGAGATTGCTGCCCTGACTTCTTCCTTAGCACATCTATCACTGGCATATTGGAGACCTACTGATGTCCACGTGCTAATATTGTGTGTACCCTGCCACTTCGCTGGCAGTGCTTATAGGACCTAATAATTTTCTGGTGGGCTTCCTGGAGTCCCTTACACATAGAATTGTGTAGTCTGCAAATAAGGATACTCTGTTTCCTTTTATATTTATATCTCTTTGATTTGCTTTTGTAGCCTAGCGAAGACTTCCAGCACCATACTGAAAGAGTGGAGGGTGTGATCACCTTTGTCCTGTTCCTTATTTTAACGGATCAATGTGTCTTCGTGTAGTGACAGAGATGAGGAGTCTGTCTTTGGCCTCTTGTGATCCTATTCATGAGGGTCCTGACCCACAACCTAACACCTCCCCCCACAAAGACCCTATCTCCTGGGCTAGGATTGCAGTGTACAAATGAGGGGGAATGCAAACATTCAGACCATAGCACGAAGGGGCTTCCCTCCATGGGCTTTGCCCCACAGGCTATGACTTCAGTGTTGCACTGGTAAGCCAGCTGTGACAGGGAGTGGAGAACATCTGAAGAAATCACCCTGCACACAATAGTGGGGGCTGTATAGAGAGGACCTGGAGAACCCCATGGAGCTGAGAGCATCCTTCCTGTATTGCAGTTTTTCCATAAAAGAAAAAAAAAAAACTGTAATCCTTAAGCTATGCTGTATTAAGCCTCCCAGTTACTGCAGCTGGTTTATATGCTAGCTGGTTATCTGGGTCTCTGACTACTTACTGTTTGAGTCTGGGTCCTAGGTCCTACTAACCCACCACTATCTTATCAGATTTCTCCTCCCATTCTCCAAGGTTTCTTTGTGTAGCTCTGGCTATCCTGAAACTAGCTCTATAGACCAGGCTGATCTTGAACTCACAGAGATCCTCCTGCCTCTGACTCCTGTGCTGGATTAGAGGCCTGTACCTCAAGCACCCAGCATCTTACCAGATTTCTAAATGACGTGATAGTGTATAAATTTTTCCTGGAGAGACATGAAGAAATGTCTCTTCACCTTACATAGGACACCAACAACAGACCAAAGAGATGATGTTACCCAACTCTAGTTTGATGAGTCAATGAATGAGACTTTAGTAGAGTTATAAGAGCATGCATGGGTTAGTTAAAGGCTCCTGAGAGGACTAAAAGCTGCATCAATGGAGCTCACCACCCTAGGGGACAAGCAGGGAGTCTGCCTACCCTGCCCCTGCTTTCTGCTTCTGACCTTCACATATCCCTAACTTCCTAAGTCTTAGTTGCTGTTCTCCACCCTACAGGGAATGCTTCAATTCAGAGGAAATGGCTGCCCAGCTCAGAGCTCTTTCATACTGAGTGCTATTTACTGCCTGTCTGTTAGTGAAGCAGGAGAACCTTGCAGTAGGAAAATTGATGCTATAAAGGATTCACTAATAACCTTGCTTTAGGAAATACCAAGTTACACAAAGTAGAACTTACCTAAAAGAGGGCTGCCTCCAATATGACTTGAGGATTAGTACACCCACCGGGTGTCTTAGTTAGGGTCTCCATTGCTGTGAAGAGACACAGGTTCAGAGGTTCACTCCATTATCATCATGGTGGGAAGAATGTCAGCATCCAGGAAGGCATGACGCTGGAGAAGCTGAGAGTTCTACATCTTGTTTTGAAGGCTGCTAGAAGTCTGGCTTCCATGGAGTTAGGAGGAGGGTCTCAAAGCCCAGACCACAGTGACACACTTTCTCAAAGGCCACTCCCACTCCAACAAGGCCACACCTCCTACTAGTGCCACTTCCTGGGCCAAGCATATTCAAACCACCACACCAGATATGTTAGAAATTGTAGGATTGAAAATTCAGTGCTGTCCGGGCAGTGGTGACACATGCCTTTAATCCCAGTACTTGGGAGGCAGAGTCAGGTGGATTTCTGAGTTCAAAGCCAGCCTGGTCTACAGAGTGGATTCCAGGACAGCCAGGGCTACACAGAGAAACCCTGTCTCAAAAAAACAAAACAAAACAAAACAAAACAAACAAACAAAAAAGTTCAGTGCTATAAATGAAGTTTAGTGTTACTCAGAACATTTCTGCTAATGGTTATTTACCAATATTAGGTCTCATTCCCATAACATGAGGAGACAATGCCGACTTAACAACTGACCTTTAACCCCATCCCCAAAGAACATGCCCCTAGGGGGTAGCTCAAGGGGGCAGTACAGGATCACAGCCAACATTAATCCTTGTTCTCCCTGTAGTTTTATTAGGAAAAGCCTATCTGCCAGGCGTCCAATATGACATCAGGTAACAAAAAGAACAATACTTAAGAAATAATTCTGCCAATATCTTGCAGTCTCTTGTCTTGTTTAAATTATCCAGATCATAACCTGGAGCCTGGACTTGGGGGATGACAGTGCATTCAGATGCATAAGCCCAAAGCCTACATAAGCTGGTAAAATGTTCTGTTTGAGGCTGGTCCTTTGTGTGTGTGTGTGTGTGTGTGTGTGTGTGTGTGTGTGTGTGTGTGTGTGATAGCCAGAACCAGTTCATGCTATTATTAAAGAACATTTCCCTTTATTAATGTCTAAGGGTGCAGAGTGGTTTCTCACTGGGAAGGCTTATTGATTTGAACACCTCTGCTGCTCTGTGTGGCCCTGCCTGCAGTTGACCACTGACCCCACAGGCCGTGCCTGTCACTGTTGGCCAGATGCAGGGTCTATGTGCTGCATTCCTTCTCCTGTAGTCTTCCCACTGCAGGCTGAAAGTCTACCTTGCAGCCCTGACCCTTCCTTGTCCATCTGTTGCAGGCCTGGAAGAAATGAAGGTATTCTAAAGAGATGATGTGTCTCTCCGTCTATCATACTTATGACAGTGGACGCCAAAGAAATAGGAATTTCCTCAGGGTTCTCATATGCTAACCATACAAGGAAGAAATTTCAAAAGTTCTAAACAACTTATTAAACCACCTTGCAGGATGAGACTGAAACCCAAATAAAGATATGGTGAGTGTGACCACACCTTGACCAGGACTCTTAAATGTGCATAGCCTTGGCCCTCTGTTTAAATTCTGATCTCACTTCAGGCCTTTGAAGACAGACTCTGACTCTCTGTCCCTCTTCCCAGTGTGGCCACATTGAATAACCTATTTTTCTCTGCTTCTATTATTCATTTGTTTGTTTGTTTGTTTGTTTGTTTTGGTTTTAGTTTTTGGTTTATTGAGGACGATGGCCAGACCTGACTTGGGGCACAGTTTGTGACCACCCCCAGTTTGACACATTTTGTTTTGCCACAGTTGATCAATCTACACATGGCTATGTAGTTTGTGGACAAATGTTGCCTGACTCCTCACAAAAAACACATCACAGGAAGACAAAGTCCTCTGTGCCAGGTCCTGTCCTGTCCCTTCCCCACACCCCTCTGTACACACAGGAATCTCCTCTGGCTAGCCCTGCAGGAGACTTGAGACTTGTCTGCAGGGTCAGGCCATCCCAGAGGACTTGGGTGATGGAGATGCAGTTTACCATGTGAGGATCCATACTTGCTTTGTTTTCTTACCTAAACTTTAATGCTGGCAGTGTACATCAGAGATGTCTGCCTGGAGATATGCAGAGGCTCAGGAACACAGTTTCATACTTGGAATGTGTCTAGATTCAGATAAAGAGTTATCTAGGCTTAGGTGGAGAAATGTTTTGATTGACACTGGCATTTGGCAGGAACCTCACTCGGTGCCCCGGTTCAGGCAGCTACTGTTTATTTATTCAATATAATAAGACAAAGTCATTAAAGCCCCCATTGCTGGTAATTGTTTCAGAAATTGCATTCCTTGGCCTCACAATTAGTTTGATACAAAGCAGGGAGACACTTGGGTTAATAACCTCAAGTTTTTATGACTCAATCAATATTTTGGTTGCTGCAGGCTGCTTTGCCATTGTAAATTTTGAGTACAGTGCTTGTGGAGTGTGTAAATATTTAGCTAGCCATTGGAGCATCATTTAATGAAATCATTTCTTTAATTTAGATGACACCATGGCAGCGTGCCGCTATGAGGTATTTATGCCTGTTGATTTCATAGGCTGGGAAACTGGATTGCTGTTGTGCTGTGTGGCTAATGACCACACCACTGCAGAGCTCCTTGCTGCCAATATTGCTGGTAGATTGAGTGCCTTCAGATAGATCTGACTAACTGAGGGGCTTGCCACAGATGGGTTTGTCTTGATTTTAACTTTACAACCATGCTTCTTTATCTGTTTAAGGTCTGTAGTGTTTATGTGAGCGCTTGTTAATCTTGCAGATAGACTGGGAGTCACAGCTGAGACTGATACTGCTTTAAAAAAGAAAAAAGAAATAAGAAAGAAAAAAAAACTAGCACGGTCAGAGTGCTGTACTATGGGTCTCAGATACCACAGCACCCTGTACAACAAGACTTTCTTTTAACTGGAGCTTTTTTATTTTCTTCTTTAAAATTTGATTTAGGAGTCAGGCATGGTGGCACCTGCCTTTAATCCCAGAACTGAGGGACCAGAGGCAAACAGATCTTCCTGAGCTGGAGGCTAGCCTGATCTACACGGCAAGTTCCAGGTTAGCCAGGAGTACATAATGAAAGCTCCTGTCCAAAAACAAACAAACAAACAGGTACAGGTGGTTAAAGTGTTTGCTTTGCAAGCATTAAAGCCAGGGTTTAGATACCCAGAACCCATATAGATGCCAGTTAGGCAGGGCGTAGCACTTTGTCTGTTATTGAAGCCATAGAAGGCTGGATACAGAGTCCCCAGAGTAGGCTGACTGGCAAGATTAGCCATATCGGCAAGATGTAGGTTTGACTGAGAATCTAATAGTAGGGCTGGAGAGATGGCTCAGCAGTTAAGAACACTGACTGCTCTTCCAGAGGTCTTGAGTTCAAATCCCAGCAACCACATGGTGGCTCACAGCCATCTGTAATGGAATCAGATGCCCTTTTCTGGGGTGTCTGAAGAAACTACAGTGTACTTACATATGAGAAAGAAAGGAGGAAGGAAAGAAAGAAAGGAGGAAAGAAAGAAAGAATAAAAAAAGCAATCAAGGATGAGTTCCAACACAACCCTGGACACCAAATACACACTCACACACATGTGCCTACACACAAGCAAAACATGTATATGTGCATGTGTACTACACACATACAAAAGTGGAAAAGAAAAAAGTAACTGACTTCAGGCTTTTGAGACATGGTCTAAGGTGTACCAGGCTGGCCTTGAGCTCCCAAACCTTCTGCTTCTCCCTCTGAGTGCCGGAGTTAGAAGTATGTAGCAACATACCCAGTTTTCAAATGGTTGTTCTAAATCAAAGTTCCCAAACTCTGCTCCTGGGAATATTTTTCCCTGGGTTGCTAAAAGTATTCCACTTTGTTTCTATTTGTAAAGTCAAATGAAAAGAAGAAAGAGGAGGAGGGGGAGGTTGTATTGTCTAGTTATCAGTTTCTTCAAGGCAGACACATCTTGGGGATGAAGGAGTGTGCATACTGTGTCCTGTATTTTTCAACTTGAACAATTAGGAGGATTTTAACTTTTTTTTTTTTTTTTTTTTTTTTTTTTTTTTTTTTGGTTTTTCGAGACAGGGTTTCTCTGTATAGCCCTGGCTGTCCTGGAACTCACTCTGTAGACCAGGCTGGCCTTGAACTCAGAAATCTGCCTGCCTCTGCCTCCCAAGTGCTGGGATTAAAGGCATGCACCACCACTGCCCAGGAGATTTTAACTCTTTAGCTGTGTCCTAGAACGGAGTTATCTTAATGTAAGTTGTTCTAATACATAATTTCTTGGTTTTGTCACTTGGTTTTTAAACAATCACAAACATGGAATAGAACCTGCATTTTATATATACTAAAAGCCAAGTGTAGTGTTTCTTATCTGTAATCCAGTTAAGTGAGAACCTTAGGCTGGAGAATTGAATTTTTGGGCTAGTCTGGGCCACATAGCAATACTATACCTCAGGATACAGGAATATTGCTCAGTTAGTGAAGTCCTGGCATTATAAAGACAGGGATCTGAATTTTATCTCTAGAACCCACATTGAAAAGCTTGGTGGCACTTACTTGTAGTCCCAGTGCAAGAACAGTAAAGACTATCTAAACAAACAAACAAGCAAAAATTCAAATAAACAACAAAAACCAGGTTGCTGGAGCAATATTCACAGAATCACAACACATGAGATTGTCATCTTGCCAATACACACTCAAGCACACAAGTGTATGCACACTGGACCATACACATTCACTCATACACATGCAAGCATGCACACACACGTACATACACAAAGGCAAATAAATTGAATATTGTCTAGAATTTCCTTCAGAAGATCCCAGCAGCCTCGAATCAGTGCCTGGTCAAAGGATAGGGATTCTGTCTTTTTCAGTTTAGAATATAGTCTTAGTCTATTGCCTAGACTCTTTTCCAACTTCTGGGACTAAGTTACTGTACAGCCTGGGCTTTCTAAGTAAATAGAACGATGGGCACACAGGACCATACCTGGGCTAGGACCCTGTCTTTTCCATCTGCACCTGTCTATTGTTCTAACACCATTGAACACCAAAGGATAAAAAGAGTGTTCACGCCAGCAGACCCTGTTCCTTGAAGTCACTGAAAGATTCATACAACAGTATTCACATGCAATTGGACCACATGCGTGCTGCAAGAGAGGCTAGCCAATATAGTCTCTATTCCAGATCTCATCCATCCATCCATCCATCCATCATCTACCTACGTACTGATCACCTTGAGATAAAGCCAAAGGTCAAGGCTAGTCCTCAAGAGAACAATTTGCCCGTCATCTGTAATGTAATGAGGTAGGGTAATAAACCAGTTTCATGTGTTACTAGGACTTTGTCACACTAGGAAATTGTATTGGCATTCTCTGATAAACTATTTAGAAAAGGCAGCCTCAAGTTGTGAAAGCGGTAGTGTAAGTGTAGCAGTCACAAGTCCCACTGAGGAACAGCAAGTTCACGCTAAGCATTCCAAACATCTAGGTATTTGCAGAGGCAACAGCTGGATTTTACAGTTATTGCTTCCCAGCTCTAGGTTATAAAGTCATGGATCTTCTAAAAGTACAACATTGGTAGCAAAAATAAAACTCTGACTTCACTCAGACTACCATAATAATAATTAAAGATCTTTTGAAATGTTCCTTTAGAATGAGTTCTCTGCCAATACATCAACATTTTTGGATGAAATTCCATAGAGTTGGGGAGATGGCTCAATGGCTAAAGCAAGCCCTTGCCACACAAGCATGAGGACCAGAGTTCAGATCCCTGGAATCCATATAAAGCAAAGCTGCTTGTAGTCCCAGCACTCAGGAAGCAGAGACAGTGAGTGACTCCCTGGGTCAAGCTGGCTAGCTAGACCAGAAGAAAAAAAGGGGGGTTGGAAGATGGTTCAGGGGTTAAGAAGACTGGCTGCTCTTCCACAGGACCTGGGTTTGATTTCTGGCACCCACACGGCAGCTCAAACTTTCTGTAATTCCAGTCGCAAGGGATCCAACACTCTCTGGCTTCTAAGGGAACCGCACGCAGGTATCCATGCAAGTAAAACACTCATACACATAAGGGGCAGGGATGGAGGGTTTTTGTTTTAAAGCAAAATGGTTTCCTCGCAGTGGGGAACAGGGCTAAGCAGCAGTAAAGACCTGTAGAAAGCCTCCCAGAGCATCCTTGTTTCTGAGGTGAGATGGAAGGGAGTTGATAAAACAAAGAGCACATGGTGGGGTGGCTACCATGTCGTAAATAACAAAAGAATCTGCAGGAGCTGGGCAGTGGTGGCGCACGCCTTTAACCCCAGCCCTTGGGAGGCAGAGGCAGGCAGATTTCTGAGTTCGAGGCCAGCCTGGTCTACAGAGTGAGTTCCAGGACAGCCAGGGCTACACAGAGAAAACCTGTCTCGAAAAACAAAAAGAAAAAAAAAAAAAGAATCTGCACGTGACATAAAACCATCCTACTGATGGCCTTGTCCTCTGAGAATGGTTCTCTCAATTGGAGGACACATGTAGATAAAGACTCTTTTTCCCCTTACCTCTGTCCCTTCCCTTATCCTTGGGACATTTTCCCCACATATTAAACTTGGCCAATGCAAATTAATTAGAATAATATTAATTATAACATTTGCTGGGCAATAAAAAAGATAAGCTACAGGAGAGAACTGCCTTCTCTGAACCCCTAACAAAGGCCACAGGGGAGACTTGAGAAGGAGGTCAGTGAAGAAAGGCCAGAAAGGTGTCTACAGGGATATAGAGACTGACCCTGGCAGGAAAGGAATTAGCCAGGTGAAGCAGGAGGTGCCAGAGAAGAAGCGTTCCCACGCAGACTTCTAGCATGTGAAGACTTGGCATGTTCTGTACAACTCAGTGGTAGGCCAGAACGTGGCAAGGGACACGGAAGCCTGAGCAAGCACACAGGAATTAACTCACTGCGGCCTGAAACATTCACATTTGTTTGTGTACTGAGCTCTGTCTGGTAAGGACCCCTAGAAAGGAAAGTTAGAGTTAAAGACAACAGTGACACTTCCTTGGGAGGTGAAAGCCTCGGACAGAGAGGGCACAGGGAAGTGATACAAGGAAGGTTAGGTCTCACCCCTCTGGTAGCTGTGCCGCAAGGAGGTGCAGGGCCATAGCTGGGAGTTTGTTCAGCACCCAGGACTTTCCTAGTGAATGTACAAGGAAAACTGTGGCTCAGATTTTTTTTTTTTTTTTTTTTTTTAAATTTGAGACAGGTCTCAAATGGGGGGAGCATGGAGGAGGAGCCAAGTGATGGGGCACTGATGAGGAGGAAGAGAACTGACCACTTATTCTGGACATTTCACTGGGAAGAAGAGAAGAAAGAAGAGAGGGCTGTGGGCTAGTCAACAACGACCTAGGTTCACTCTAAAGCACGCATGTATGTAAAGGTGGAAGAGGAGAGCCAACCCATGTAAAGATGTCTCCTGACCTCCACACCTTCACCCTCCAACACACACATCACACACACATAAACATAATATATAAAATATTCTCTAAGAGAAAGAATAATAGAGAAGGCGGGTCGTAGTTTTAAAGAGATGTTCATGTTCTGTCTTGAGAGACCACATTAAGGCATAAAGACCAAGGGCAGGGTGGTGGTGGCACATGCCTATAATCCCAGCACTTGGGAGGCAGAGGCAGGTGGATTTCTGAGTTTGAGGCCAGCCTGGTCTCCAGAGTGAGTTCCAGGACAGCCAGGGCTATACAGAGAAACCCTGTCTTGGAAGAAAAAAAAGACCGAGGGGAGGATTTAGTTACCAGAACACGGGAGGGGGTTGGGGGGAGAGGTGCTACATATCCTGTGGCTGGAAGGGGCAGGAGTTGCTGAGATCCCCGTTACGGGCACAAACCTAAGCTCAGGGTAGGAAGCATCCACCATGGGTGAGGGCAAGTAGGGATGGTGTCTGTGATGGTGGAGCTGGACCAGAGGGGCTGGTTCAATGTCAACTATTTGTGAAATGTTGGAAGCAGGCCAGAGACCGACATGCGACATGCGAGTTGGGGGAGAGGGATAGACTTTGAAGTGGAACAAACTCAACGTAATGATCTCGAGAGAATGTCAGTCCATGAGCACCCGGGAGAAAGATGACTAGAAGGGAGAAGTGGCAGAGGTAGGGTGTTACCTTAATACCCCCAAACCCAGCCCCCCAGGTTATGCTTTGCCAGCCTTGGCTCTGATCTAACGCAAAGGTAAGGAAGCAGCCACCCCAGCTCTTTGACTCGCAGAAAACTAAAAGGCTGCTGTTTTTAATGAACTCACAAATACTAGCTTACCACAGGAGCCAACCATTTAAAAATGTCTTTTATTGTGGCATGGTGGTGACACTTCCAAATGCTAATGCTCAAAAACAAAACACTGAGCAAGCACCCACTAAAAGCTTAACCTAGAAGTGTGTTAAAGCACTTTGCCTCTCTGGCTTTTCTCCTCAGCCAGAACAGGCCCTCACTGGTCAACTGGTGGGGAAGGATTATTTGGATTATTTGCATCGGGCACCTTGGTAGGTGAAATGTGGTGGAGCTCTGGGCAGCAGCTCCAGTTACAAATCTCGGCCATATAAAATAACAGGAAGTGTGGGGCGTGGAGAGTTCACTGGGCAGATTAACTATTTGGAGGACTTCTGCATCAGCATCTAGGTGTTTAGAGAAAAAGATAGCCCGCACAACTTTTAATAGTGTAAAGAAAATTCTGATGGCAGACTGAAAGAGAGGACTGTCCATTCTGTTTCTGGAAGGGCTCACGTTTAGTTTGAAAGCCATCTTCCCTTTCTGTAAGAAACATGGGGTTGAAATGAAAGCCAGATGGAGCTACAGTAAGATATGAAGTTTATTTTAAAAATTAAATAAATAAGTAATATCTGAATATCCTAGTTTTCTAAGGTGACCTCCCAGGGTTGTTGGCTTTAATCCCCTTCAACTGTCCCCTCCCTCCCCAACTCCCATCTTGCTTCTTAAAACTGAGCAGAGATTTTCTACACACCAGCCCACCACACGCCTTCGTCTTTCCCTGTTGATACGTTGCTATTCAGATAAACTTTTCCTGTAGGTACAAGCATGCTTGCTATTTAGGTAAATTGAAATGTCTGAGGGATTCTAGCACTAGATGAGGCTCTCTGTACTATCCAGAAGGGTGAGCCAACATTCTTGGTGTAGCTGGGGGCAACCCCAAATGATCGGGCATGCTGGCATCTGTACAGACTTGATTACAGTGCTCCTAGAAAGGTGTGTACACACCTGAAGCAAAATAACCCAGTCCCACAGTGTGTACTGACAGCGAATTGCTGAGAAATTTTACTGGAGTTGGTGTTCGCAGTGTATGAGAGAGGAACGGAGAATGGCGTGTGTAATGAGCACACAGGATCAACCTTCAAGCAAAGGGTTCAAAAGCCCAGACAGAGCAGCTCGGAAGGTGAGGGAAGGATTAAACCTGAGTGCAGAATTAGTTCATTTACGGTCCCTTGGAAGACAGTAGGGGGAAGGAAGATTTTGTGTCCAAGAATATGGACCCATGGTTGACCAACTTCACCCAACTAGACTTAGAAGCATTAGGTTTTCTAGTGTTTCTGGCTGAAGCGGATGTTTAAAAAATCCAAAGGACATCTCTGGATAAGAGATCCCCAGAAAAACAGCAGACTGAGTCAGTAGGCCATGGCACAGTTTGTTTGGGGTTTGTTATTTGGAAATGCCTAGCCCCCTGGAGGAGGGCAGGGGCACTCTGTTCATAGTAGGTAGAAGGTCTGTGATCTAACATTCTTGAAATCTAGAAACACCCATCGGTAAGTGTACACAGAGCAGAGAGGCATGTGCTTTCATGTAGACGTATCTCTTTGATGTGGAGTGTCACTCAGCCCAAGTGTTCCTTGGAGACATTTATGTGACAGAGAAGCACACTGGAGGAAGGGGATGTACTCTGCTCATGTCTAACCTGCTTGAATTGAACCTGCCCTCAAAGTGTGATGCCTATTTAAGCTGACCGAGAAGCGGGCTGTCTAAGTTAATCAATTATTATTATTTTTTTTTTGTGGCCAGTTTCCATTGCTGTGGGACTTGGACAGGCTAAGACCACAAGGAATTCAGGGCTTTGGAATCTTTAGTACCCTAGGTCTCAGGCCATCATGGTGAGCAACAGTGACCCTGGTAGAGAAGAGACAGGAATTAAGCAGGTGTCTCCAGAAGAAGCCACTGTGGGCCTATTGTCTCAAACGGAGAGTTCAAAGGTCAGACAAGCTTAGTTCAGGAGGGTTGACTATGCAAATGCATGATCCCTCAATTTCTGAAACCTAACAGCAGAGCCTACAGCTTTCTGAGCAAGGGAGACTTCACCCGGGTCATAGCACCTGGCCTCCAGTCTCTCTTTTCTCCTCCCCATCATCTTCTGCACACTTAGGTGCCTGTTAGCTCTCATTCTCTCTATTGGAGACAGAAGGTCGAACCCAGGGCTTTGCACATGCTCACAACTGTGTTTCTCCCCTACCCCAGCCATTGCTTTGCTTGTCTGTTTGTTTTGAGGCAGTGTGTCACAATATGTAAGGTTAGGCTTGAACTCATAATGCTCTGTCTCTGCTTCCTAAGTACTGAGACTACAGGCATAGCCCAGCACATCTACCTGCCACTAGATCTTCAATAGCCTTTGTGCTAACGGCCAAGACAGAAGATACAGAATCCCTGGGACCAGGGGAGAGATAGGACATCAGGGCCAATCAAGGAGCCTATAGTAATGTATACAGTGGCAGGAGTCTCCCCTGGCCTGTTGTTTAGGAGAGAGCTGGAGAGGCAGAGGCTAAAGGAAGTCCTGTCACTCCTGAGGCAATTATCCAGAGTCACAGAGCTGGGCCCATGGCTGAAATCTGAAAGTGTCAGATGGAAAGAAACATTTTAAAGGAGGAAGAATTTATTTTGGCTCACAGTTTCAGGGGTTTCAATCCATGCATGGTCAGCTGGCACCATTGTTTCTGGGCTAGTGTTGAGGCAGAGCATCAGGGCAGAAAGGCACGAGAGCAGAACCACTTACCTCACAGCAGCTGGGAGAGACGGGGAACACCGGAGCTAGTGACTTCCTGCTTCTTCTCCTATTGCCCCAGCCTGTTGAACAATGTCTCCGGCATCCACCATGAGAAACTCCTAGGTATTTTTCAATCCAATCAAGTAGACAACAAGAACAACCATCCCACTAGAAATGGCTTTGATTCTCGTCTGCTGGATGCCACCTCTGGATGGTGCTCTCAATAGCAGATCTGCCCACTTTTTCAGCATCAGTGAGAAATTAACCCAGAATCTCCTGCTGGCTCCACCTCAACCAAATACCCAACTTTCTCACTCCACTTAAAGCTCTCTAGCCTTTTCTCAGCCTCTTCTTTTCTTTTTTGTGGTGCTAGGCCTACAAACCCAGGAGCACACAAATGTTAGGTCAGTGTTTTATCTTTGAGAGACACCTCAGCCTATCCATTCTTCTGTTCCTCCTGTCTCTTACTCCACAGTAAGACTGGGAGATGAAGATGGGTGAAGGGTGCAAACTTTCCCTGACTGGGACCATTGAGAATAGCCATTGTTAGGTTCCATGAGTGATTCCTCAGACGTTGCTACTTTTTTAAGACCAGTAGGCTTATCAAAGCTTGTGTCCCTGCAGATCACTACTTAAACCCTCTTGCAGCTCCTGCTTTTGTTGCTACAGCACATGCTCCTATCCCTACCCTGTATGCCCCTCATCCTCCCAACTCTGCAGACATTCATCTTCTCTTGTCTTCAACAGGAATGTGTGTTGGCAGCCAGCGCCAACATAAATGAAATAAAGGGTTCTTCTGGTAATAGGAGTAAGAAATAGATAGGAAGAGATTGAAGGAGATAAGAAGAGGTAGGCTAGCCATACTGTACCATACCCACGTGGGAAAAGTAAAACATTAGACGACACGAGGTCTGGTCACTCAGTCATCTTGAATTTAATAATAATTCCTTTGTTCCCGCAACAGGTAAAATACCTGGGGCAAAACCCTTCCCCCAAACTACGTCAGTGTAACAGTCCAATCAGTAACTTCCTTCTTGCTCAATGGGGGTGGAGCTTCTGAATGTAGCCGGTTCCGTTCAACAGTGGGCAGCGCTGCGTTGCTGAGTTACTGTCCGGGCTTTGGGGAGGGAGTCTACAAATGTGAAGACAGTTCTTCCCCATGATGTCTGTTCTGCATCCCCCGGGGGGAGAGACCCCCCAAGGCCCTGTACAAACCACAGGCCCCATCCACTGAACCTAGCCCTGAATTAGCTGTCAGGAGAAGGGTTGACTAGGTCCCTCTTAAAACCTCAGTTTTCAGAAAACTCATGGCAGATGTCCTAGGTGTGTCTGTGTCCTCTCACACAGCCTTAGGGGACAGGAGATGCCCAGGTTTCATGTAATATTTCAGTTGGTATCTTTACTTGTCACTCTTAAACTGAATTGTTTCTTCTTCTTCTTTTTTAATTTATTTTATTTTATTTATTTATTTATTTTATTTATTTTTTGGTTTTTTGAGACAGGGTTTCTCTGTGTAGCCCTGGCTGACCTGGAACTCACTCTGTAGACCAGGCTGGCCTCTAACTAAGAAATCCACCTGCCTCTGCCTCCCAAGCGCTGAGATTAAAGGCGTGCACCATCACTGCCGGGCACACTGAATTGCTTAAAGTTAAGTGTTGAATTCAGAAAAAAAAAAAAAAACAAAATCTGGTTTTGTTTGTTTGGTTTTATTTTATAAGACCTGGTCTCTTGCAGTGCAGCCCAGCCCAGGCTAACCTTGATCTTGCAATGTAGCCAAGGTTGGCCTTCAACTCCTGATCTTTGATCCTTAGCCTTTTGAGTGCTGTACACCACCAAGAACTGTGCAGGTTGCTTCTTTTTTAAAAGTCTCTTTCTTTTTCCTTGTTTGTTTGTTTTCAGTCTCTCTGTGTTGGCAGGCAGGCTTTGAAATCCTGGGCACAAATCATCCTCCTGTTTCAGTGTTCAGACTGAGCAGAATACATGTGCTATGTTTGGGGTGAGCAGAATACATGTGCCATGTTTGGAGTGAGCAGAATACATGTGCCATGTTTGGGGTGAGCAGAATACATGTGCTATTTTGCTTCTTTGCTGACATTCTAGACAAGGTCTTGCTGCATAGACCAGGCTAGCCTTGAGCTCACAGTGGTCTGCTTGCCTTGGTTTCATGAGCACCGCAGTTACAAGTATTGCACCCCATCTGGCTCCCTTTGGTTTTGTTGTTTATGTATCTGGGAACTCACTATGTAGACCAGGCTGTCCTTGAACACACAGAGATCCTCCAGCCTCTGCCTCCTGAATACTACAATTAAAGGCACATCCCTCCAAACCTAGGCTCTGTTTTTGTTTACATTCCATAAGCCTTTTCCAAAATTCCCACAACTGTGTGTGTGCACAGGGGTGTTTGTGCATGCTGGGAATGAGAGTTACATAGCTCAGTGGTGTGGCACTTGGCTCACATAGAGGAGGCCCCCGTCTCCATCTGCACCACTGCAGGGAGAGTGAGTAGGGACAGGATGGATATATTCTCCTCACCAATTGAAAGCTTTGGTGTCTCATGATAAATGTGAGATAACGCCTTCTGTTCTGTGTAACCACATGCTTTTCCATATGTGCCAACTTCCCAAAAAGACAACTCTGAGACTGAATTATTTATGAATAAATGCCAAGGCCAAAGGCTTTGGCTCATTCTCCATAGCTCATAACTCCCACTTATTCTATTCTAAGTCCTGGCATGTGGCTAGTAACCTCTCCTCAGGTTTATGCCACCAGCTCCATCAGCTTTTGGGTGAATCTCTTCCATGCCTGACTCTATCCCAGAATCCTCTTTCCTGCCTGAACTCCCGCCTCCTATTTTCTGCCTAAGCTAATTGGCCAACAGCTTTTTTATTGACAGATGTTGCTTCCACACAGTACACTACAGATTCTCTCTACAGTTCTGAGCATTGATTTTGGAGGAGAAAGCCTTACCTTGCTGACAGGCAAAAACCAGTCAACATCTTCATGATCTATAAACTGCACTGTTGCTGCCCAATGAGACCTTCTTGACCCCAGAGTCTCTGCGGTGTGTCAGCACATTCAACTCGTACACACCAACTTCTAAAGGGTGGGGCTTGTATAATTATCTTTGTCCTATGTGCTCTGCACAGAGCCTGGCTCAAAGAGCCAGGATGTATGTGCTGGGCCAATGAGTTTATCCAAAAGGACTGCATTATAGGGCCTGTGTCTCCTTCTTTCTGGAAGAGTCTTCATACCAGGCTCTACCTCCGGTTCTGGAAAAGAAGAACAGAATTCAGCCAAAAACAAAGTAATTCTTTGGGGCTAATGTGTTACCTATGATTAGCCTCTAGTTGGAAACAGTGTTTCCACTTTACTGAATTAATGGCCAGATGAATTAAGTTCAACCTGTTTGAGGGCTGAGATGCCACTCGATGGTAGCAGACACACCCAGAAAGATCTTGGATTGAACCCTCAGTATCACCACAAAGACAAAACAGAGCAAAAGTCATAATTTTGTTCACAATCCTAAAATTTGAATGTGCTTTGGAAAGACCCTGACTTTGGATAACTTTCCTCTTCCTCCATGCCCCTAAGAGAAAGGACAAGTGGCTAGAGATAAGTTTGAGGGTTAGGTTTGGGGCATAGGCTTATATTATAATCCTAGTACTCTGGAGGCTGAGGCAGGAGGATCACAAGCTCAAGGCTAGCCTAAGCTGGCAGGTGAGTTCAAGGCCCACACCTGATCAACTTAGTGAGATGCTGTTTCAAAATAAAAGAAGGGGTTTGGGCAGGGCACAGTGGCATTGCCTATAATGTTATGGGCCACCTGTCCAGCTGCGCCCTGTATTGGAACGTAGGTAATGTGAGCACTTCCTCCTGAGCCTGTGGGGAACACGACTTGATAGACACTGTGGTGGAGCACAGGGAGCCTCAGAGCTCTGCTGTTCATGCCGCCAGCTAGTGGACTCAATTTCCCTTCCCATTTATCCCAGACTCTCCTTGTCACTGACCATGTGCTTGACAGAAGATGGTCCCCTCTCCAGGACATGCTTCTCTAGTCCCTACAATCTGTAGGTATATAGTATATATGTGGCAAAGGGGAATCTAGGTTACAAATAGTATTGTTTCCTAGTATCTGCTGTCCTTGAGCTGGGGCCATAAGGGTGTTTAGATGTGAGGGAGGGAGACAGGAGACAGAGTCTAACAACACAGGGACTTGACTAGTCATGAGTAGCTTTGAAGATAAAAGGAGCAACAAGGCAAGTAGTGCAAGCAACTGTTAGTAGAAAATGGAAAAAGCTGGGCTGAGGATGTTGCTCAGTTGACAGAGTGCTTGCCTGGCATGCATGATGTAGGCCTGGGTCCGTCTTCTGAACCACATAAGCCTAACACAGTGACCCTGGCCTGTTATCACAGCACTTGGGAGGTAGAGACAGGAGGATAAGGAGTTCAAGGTCAGAATTGGCTGTTAGGTACTGGTGACCCGTCTGGCATAGACTGAGGCAGGCAGCGATGGACCGCATTGGCAGTTGAGGGGCGAAAGTTGCAATTGCTGGGGCTGAAATTGCTTAATATTTGTAAAATTTTCTCTTCCTTTAACTCTTTGTTATTCTAAGACCAAGTGCACCCCTGCTGCAAACAACAAGGGATTAAGAAAAAAAGGCTTAGTTACTAGGCTGTTTCTCCTCTGGCACAAGGGCCTATCATTGGCCAGTCAAGAGGCTCGAGGTTTGTTAACTCTTTGTGAATAAGAGAGAAAAGAAAAGAAAAGAAGGAAAGAAGGAAAAAAAAAGAGTCACACACAGAGAAAAAACACACACTCTGAATGAAGCAGAGAAAGAAAAGCTCCAGCAAGCCTTTATTTCTGTTCTCAGTATTTATACTTTCTTGAAAAAATTACCTCATATAGCTATCAGGCAGAACCATTACAATAGGATAATAATTGACTACATGATTTTCTAAATACTGTTAGACTCCAATAAGTTCATAGTAAATTTAAGGCAATAATTCATGTCATAGATTGATAGGAGTTAAGGAATCACAGCAGAATTTTTTATATGTCTTTCCATTAAAACTAGAATTCCACTAAACATTCATTAGCCCCCCCCACAAGTTCATTATAAGTTTAAAGCAATATTTTTTACATCATGAGTTAGCACAGTTTAGTCAAGACACAAATCATCTGCTTTGCATCTTATTAGTTTTGAAATTTTGTATATATAAATTAGTCAATATTTTATTTTCTCACACCTAACCTAGAAGGTATGTTTTCCTTGGTCATAAATTTGTTCCAAGCCTGCTTTCTTTTCTTAGTGCAATTAGCCCGTGGCACCTGAAGGTTTACAGAGCTCTATGTGCAGCTTTTACTTTATATAGATCTTGAAATCACTTGTATAAATTTAAGAATTCTATAAAATCATTATTGGGGATTGTGAAATCCATCAATTTGTCTACATAGTATTACTATATGAGGGTATACCTTCATGTTGCTCTGTAGAAAATCTACCCAATAGGGTGGGCCGATGCCCAGGAACCATTAGGCTATGTAATGGTGACAGGAAATTCATACCAGCAGTAAGAAGCAATCCTGGGATGAAGTCTTTGAGGACCCTGCATTCTTGGAGCTCACCCATAGCAGGTCATGCAAAATTCACTTTTCTGCCTTCACTTTTCCTATATGGCTTCTGACAGATTGAGCTATTGAGATCCTGCCTCAAAAAATAAAATAAAATAAATAAAGAAAAGGCAACTAAAATGTACACTCTTGAACCTCTACACACAAACCTGAGTTTAGTCCACAAAGACCCATTTTAGATTTGTGGCCTCCAGAACTATAAGGTAACATGTTCATGTTTAATTAAACCACTATAGCTCTAGTAACCCCTTGCAGCTGCAACAAGAAGCTAGTACGTACCAGTAGAGTATGGTAGAGTTATGCTAGGTGGTAACTAAAGTTAAGCTTTTGATTTCAACCCTTTTGGAAGGCCACTCTCATGCAAGAAGTCCAGCTATGGTGTAATCCATTGTGTGAGGAAGCCCAAGCTCGTCACCTGAAGGGCAAGTGTCACTCTTCCTGTCTCTTGGTGAGCATGGGCCAACCCAGCCATCAGCTGAGTGCAGCTGTGAACTTTGCCAACCGATATACACAGGAGAGCCATCCAGTGAACCTGTCCCTGACTCATAGAACCCTAAACAAGTAAAGTGGTGGTTGCTTGAGACCCCTATATTTTTGGATTGTGTCTATGCTGTATGTTCATGCTGTAAATACTTAGGATGATATCTGCCTCATAAGATACCTCCATCAAGTATTCATTATTGTCATGATACTTCAGCTTCATATACATAAATTTCCCAGGAACCTGATAAAGACATATCATCCTTTATGTGATAACTGGGGCTTTGGTTCCACAAATATTTCCTCTTCCTGCCATCATTAGCTGTCATGCCACTGGTGTTGGGCTTCACCTTGTGAATTTTGGAGATAGGGACCCTCCTGCTTCAGTCTCCCACATGCTAATACTATCATAAGCATGAGTCACCATTTCTAGGACTTGACAGAGTCCAGTAAAATTCAAAACAGGGACAATGAGATGACTCAGCAGGCAGAGGTACTTGCAGCCTGACCACCATTGGAAGGGGAGCGCTAACTCTTGAGAGTTGCCCTTTGATCTCCATATGCATACTATGGCATGAATGTGTGTAACTCAGTGCATGTGTAGACATGTACATAATAAAATTAAAATTCAGTAATTTGGTAATTATTGAATGTTTTTCTATTAAAAACAAAAAGTAAAATAATAAAAATAACAGACTACCAGGTGCATAGTATTTATTTGTTGTCCTAGACTTCGAGAGGTTGAGGCCATCACTCAAGTTTGGAAACTTGAGACTAGCTCAGGCAACATATCCAGAAAAAGACACATGAATAAAAAACAGGCAAGTGCCATGAAGTGTCTATGACAAAGAAAGTTGTTCAGACAGTTGTTTTGTTTTGTTTGGGAGTGTAGGGGGCTTGTTTTGTTGTATTAGGGAGTTGAAACAGGGTTTCATATGTCCTAGGCGAGCCTCAAACTCTCTAGGCAGCTGAGGTTGACTGGCACCTTCAGATCCTGTGGGGAGTGAAGTCCTGAGTAGATGTGTATTGTTGACATTAGCAAGGACCCCAAGTGACTCAGAATGGCAACACCTTCCCCTGGTCCATGCACAGATATTGACAGTATAGAAAATGTTGATGTTAGCTTCTTCCTTGAGGATGTCAAGAGCCTAAAACTGCTCCCCTACAGAGACCACCCTGCTATCAAGATTAGCTAAACCCACCTCTTCATTCAACTGCATAGCATAAACCTGACTTCCCAATTCAGATGTGTAAAATACATGTACTGAGTTTCTAAGCAACTGCTGATGTATCTTCATCGGAGGCCACATCTTCATTTCCAGATTTCTGTATGTGTGTTTATCTTTGCTTCATTTCCTGATGGCCCAGCTAGGTCAACCCTGAAGCCATGCAGGTGGCAGCAGGGTCCTTCTGCCTATATATTCTATATTCTTGAGTGGTGGTACTATAGGTGTGGGCTACCACACCCAGTTTATGTGGTGCTGGGAATCAGGAAGCTAGCAAGTACTCTATCATGAGTCATCAACTAGGAAGCCAGTGTTTGTTTTGTTTTATAGCCAGCCAGAAGGAAGTTCCAGTTCTTGGGCTGTCAGAAGAATCACTCATGGAAATATGTCACCACCCTAGAGGTTAGAACGCTGAAGTTGGTATGCTGGCCTCCTGAAGAGAAGCTGGCCTCTCCATGGAGAATCTTCACTTGACTCCTTCTGCTTCTGGCAGTTTGGCAATGCTTGGGATTGTAGATCCATCCCTCCAATCTCTACCTCCTCCACATCACTTTCTTCCTGTGTGTCTATATTTCTAATTCTCCCTCCTCTCTCTCACAAAGTTGCACTAGTCTTGAAGCCCTCACCTCATCCACTGTGCCTTCATCTGAGCTAGTTTCAAAGATCCTATTTCCAAACAGGGCATATGCTAACTTTCTAGTGGACTTGAAATCTGAGAGGGATATTACTCAACCCAGCTAAGTCCCTCTGTTTAAAACTAAAAACTAAAGGCATTCAAAGCTAGACTGTATTCAGAGGAAAGCCTCAGGCACACACTTAGAAGCAGGAGAGTTTCACTGTGGAAAGGAACAGGGCAAGAAGAGGTCTGGCAGAAGGCAAGATGTGGATGTGGGTATAGTCCAGTTGTGTCCCTCCAAAACTCCTGTCAAAACTTCTCCCTCAGTGACGTAGACTGAAGAGATAGGGTCCTTTGCAAATCAATTAAAGTCTGAGGGCCGAGTGTATAGTAGAACACCTATTAGAGTACATGATGAGACTTTGTGTTTGATCCCAGGACTGCAGATTTTAAGGAAGGAAAAGGGAACAGAGAAGGGTAGTTGGGGCTAGAGGCATAGCTCAGGAGTGTAAGGCTATGTGCAAAGCCATGGATTCAATCCCTGTCTCCCCTTAAAGGATCAGCACTGAGGGCTTAGTGCTGTGAGTAGAATACTGCCCTTAGAAATGAGGCTTCAGTGCCTGAAGACCTGATTTCTATCCACTGATTTCCAGTTAGTACTGCTGTCCTGGAACTGGGGAGCCTTAGACTCTACTAGATCAGTTAATGGAGGGATGGATAGAGACCCAGAAAATGGCCCCAGAAAAGAGGATCGATGCCATTCCTTTTGCTCAGTGAAGGAGCAGGACAAGCTGCGGAGGAGGAAAGAAGCAGAGACGGCTCCTCTGAAGCCTTGTGTCTAGACCAGCTCGCACAGAAACCAGAGCTGACCCATCTAGAGCAGTTATCAATGTTCTGCACACATTCTTTCAGCTTTACACTGTTGCTTTCTCTTCAGTTCCAAGAGGTGAGTTAGGGGTGTTTATCTGGTCTTCACAAACCTGAGTCTTCCTCTCCTAGACCATCCCAATCCTGGACCTGCATAGGAAAACCAGCTCAAAAGACTGTTGCCCTGCTAATTAAGATCAAAGTCTATCATTGTCCAGATAGCCTCTAAGCTCAGCACAAAATGATGACTTGCTTTGTCACCAGGGCTTCTCCTTCCCTGACATTGTCTGTGGAGCCTGAAACCCACATCTTCTACCTGTGGACTGTCATGTAGCCTTGGTTAGATTACACATTCAGTTTCCCTTCTCCCGATAAAAACCATTCAGGTAGCACCTGAGATTCTCTGGAATGCCCCTCCATGCTAATGAAGCATCCCAGTACCTTAGCCTCCAGCCAATGACCTTTGCTCAGCCTGGATATTCCTACCTGCTTCTCCCAAACTATATAATCCTTGATTCACGGTCAGTAAAGTTGATCTGTCTCCTTGAAGCTGGTCCCGGGATGTCATTATTACCACTCACAGGCCTTTATTGACTCTGTTCCCTTCATCCTCATGAGCTGGTGGCCAGTGACCCCAGGAAGAAGGGAGACCCACAAAAGATCAATGAGGAGATAAGATAGACAAAGGAACAAATGACTTATTTGGAGGAAAACTTAAAGAGAGAAGCTCAATAGGAATTAGCACTTGGAAGCCTTAGAGATAGCTTAGCAGTTATCATATGTGTAAAATAAATTATTTTTTAAAAATCAGAGCCCTCACTTATGATCCAGGATGGAAGGGAGGGGGCGTTATAAAAGTTTCCCCCTTTTGCCCAAAGTTGGCCATTGCTAGGTGGCAACCAGTTAAAGAATGTTAGGTAAGCCAAAATCGTTTTTCTTTGCTGACCATTACTTGGGGTCTGTGCAGGAAAGGCAAGCATCTAGAGAAACATGCTAGGTCTGGAGACCAAGTGACTGTAGTTCATGGAACTGTCACCTTTCAGTTCCACATGGAGGAGGTCTTTCAAAATAGCATGGTCCTGCCTAACACAGCCCACTCTTGGCTTCCCTTCACAGGGGTGGTGTTGGGGGGAGGTGCTGATAGTAAGATTTGGCTCCCTAATTGGTTCTTGATTTGGTCAGTAAAGAAGGTGGGAGCCAATTGCTGGGCAAAGGGTCCATCTGTGGCGGAGACTTCCAGGTCCCGGGTAGAAGAAGAGAAGAGAAGGAAAGAGAAGAGCCCCTTTGGCCAGGCTTTGGAATGAGAAGCATGCAATAACCATGTAATATCTTGGGGTAGCTAGAACTGGCAGCCTCTGACACCAGCAGATAGCTAATATAGGCTAGTTGTTAAGGTTAGAGCAGGAGATTCTAAAGCCAGCAATTGTGACCTGGGAAATTCTAAAACAGTAAAATTGTCAGAGTACTTTTTATCCATGGAGCTAAGGTAGGCAGAGAAAGAGAGAAGCAGGGGCAGTAACTGGCAGCTTGGAGAAGCTAGCCAGGAGGAACAAAAGAGAAGCCCAGAGGGAGCTGGTGGAGCAGGGACAGCAGCTCCTGGCTTTCCCGGGTTGGGGGACGGTTGCGATCAATCCTGGGCTAAGCCAGATGGGGCAAAGGGAACAGGGAGAGGTCAGAGTTATGGCTGATCTCCTTGGAAGGCAGTAGAGTCTTTTTAAAAATTACACACAACAGGGTAGGATCCAAACCCTTGCTCTGGACAGCGTATTGACTGTCTCACTGTCCTAGCACCTGTCTCTCCTGTCTGGCCTTTGAGGGCTGGGAAAGGATGGGTATAATGCTGCTCTGAAAGATCGAAGTGACCACCCTGTTGTCAGGTCATCACAAAGCCATTTGTTCTGTGATTATGGCAGATAGAAATTTTAAATAGCAAACATCACCAGGAGAAAGGAAAAGCAAAGACTTTAACGCAAACCAAGTTGCAAGGATTCTGAGTACCGTGTTCAGAACAGGAAAAGATGTGAGGCCTGAGCTAGGGGTGGTCAGGGGAGAGCTCACAGGAAGAGAAGGAAGAAGCAGGCAGGAATGGAAGAATTTGCCAGAATGAATAGTTGTTCTTCCAACTGAAAGAGCTTTTGAGAGATCTGTGTGCAGAAATCCCCAGCTTTTAGCCTGGACAATGCTAAGAACATAGCTGGCTGAAGGAAAGGAAGGTGAATATAATTAAAGTCACTTTCTGGACACCAGTTTACTAAAATGAATTAATTATTAAAAGAACATTGGTGTTGTCAGGGATATTCTTCCTACTTCCTGGTTATGTATTCAAATATAGATTTGGGTTTTTTTGGGTGGGGTGGGGTGGGGTGGGGATTGGAGACAGGGTTTCTCTGTCTAGCCCTGGCTGTCCTGGAACTAACTCTGTAGACCAGGCTGGTCTCGAACTCAGAAATCTGCCTGCCTCTGCCTTCCAAATGCTGGGATTAAAGGCATGTGCCACCACTGCCCGGCCTCAAATATAGAACAATTAACAGAGCCCTAACATGACAGAGATTAAGTAGGTGACCGTCCCGTCCCTGGTGGCACCATAGCCAGTGTGAATGAATGAATCTTCAGAGAGCAGTGCTCAGCTGCTGCCTCAAATGAAGACAGCAAAGATGAAGACAACAGAGATAACACAGTAATAGGCAGCTACAGCCTGAGGTGCCCATGCTTGTAATCCCAGCACTCAGGAGGCTGAGGCAGGTGCCTGTGGCCATTGTGAGTTCAAGGCCAGCTTGGGCTGCAGAGTGGAATCCTGTCCCACAAAACCAAGCACTGACAACAAGACCCTGTGGTGACTCTGGTATTAGGCAATCTGAGTTTAATCCTGACCACTTTCTCAGATGGCTGATTCAGGGCAGGCTAAAGAACAGGCTTCCCTTTTGGTGTTCCTCAGTCTGCTTTGTCTACTTTCTCCTTACATTGAACTTACTGTCTTGCTTATTACTTCTTTCAGGACTTTTTGCTGTTTGGGGCAGGGTCTTGCCATGTAGATACTTAATATGTAGACCATTTAACAATCCTCCTGCCTGTGCCTCAGGAGCACTGGGATGACAGATGTGTACCACCAAGCCTTGGCATGATGCTTTATTGTGACTGTCCAGGACCCTGTGGGCCTCTCCCAGTCTCTCATGATGCTGAGTATCACTTCCATTGAGCTGGATGTTCAATTACATCTTTGTGGACCCAATGCTGACTGGAGCTGACCTCAAGAGAATCCATGTGCATCCCCTTAGGTGACAGCCATGTTCTGAGAGGGGGTGTTCCAGGAGCAAGCATTCTAAATGCCAGGCTGAAATCACTGTGAGCTCCTATGTTACTTATGGCTATTTAGTGTTCTATTTAGCCAGGTGAGTCTCAGTCCAGATACAATGAAGGAGAATTATCTCCATTTTCCTTTCTCTTGGAAAAATTATATATTCATTATATATGTGTGCGTTCATGGTGTGTGTGTGTGTGTGAGAGAGAGAGAGTGTTCATGGTGTGTGGGGGGCATGGTGTTGTGTGTGGAGGCATGATGTGGGGAGAGGGGACACAGGTCACTGTGAGACTGCAGAGTCAGAAGACAACTTGATGAAATTAATTCTTTCTTTCTACCTTTACATAGGTTCTGGGAATTGAACTCATGTCTACAGGCTGTGTGGAAAGCATTTTTGCCCACTAAGCCATTTCTTCAACCCCTGTTTCTTGCAATTGGAGGTGTAGAGATGATTTTCCACTGTCTTCAATCTATACCTTCTTAGAAATAGATGAGACTAGGGTTAGAATCCAGGCTGGCTGGACGCCTCCCTCACAGTCACTTTGAGGCCTAATTATGAGCCTGTTCAACCCCTGGAAAGTGGCCATTATTGATTCTGGTGTTTGAAAAGGAAGTTAAGTGGCCGTATCAACACCACTTAGCCTGATAAAAAGGCCCGCAAGTACAGGCTGAACAGTGCTCCACCAAGAAGGCCTAGTCCTCCCACTGGGAGCTGTTATCTTTTTCAGGCTTGGAAGCTACTGAGCTAGATGCCTCTAAGACTCTGGCAGCCCTATTCTTCCACTATAAGATGAGGGCCCAGATACCTCCACTAGGACTTCTACTATGAAGTCTCTCTGACATGTGCTATTTGTAATCATAAGCAAAAGTCTGTGATCTTTAAAAAATTTAAATCACATTTGTTTATGTATTTTGTGTGTGTGTATGTCTATGTGTATGTAAATGAGTATTTACATGTGTACGTATGCATGTATGCATGTCTCTGTGTGTGCATGTATGTATACATGTGTATGTGTGTGTATGTCTATGTGTGTATCTATGCCTTTATGTGTGTGCATGTGTATTATATGTGTGTGTTTGTATGTATGTGTGCGTGTAGGTCAGAGGACAAGTTGTGAGAGTCAGTTCTCTCATTCCATCATGTGGGTCTTGGGAATTAAATTCAAAGTCTTCAGTTTGTTAAGATAGGTGGCAAAGATTTTTACCCACTGAACCATCTCTCTGGGTTTATTGGGGAAAAATATTGTGTGTGTGTGTGTGTGTGTGTGTGTGTGTGTGTGTGTAAGAC
>NW_022196905.1:10769943-10783199 GCF_008632895.1 Mastomys coucha
GAGGTTGCTGGGAATTGAACTCAGGACCTCTGGGAGAGCAGTCAGTGCTCTTAACTGCTGAGCCATCTTTCCAGCCCCCTTAGCTTCCTTTTTAAACACCAGATTCAATAATGGCTACTTTCAGTGGGTGAACAGTCACTTGTAGGAGTTAGTTTTCTCCTTCTGCCATGTCAGTTCCAGACTGACCTCAGATCAGTGGGCTTGGCAGCAATTACCACTAACCCGTCACTTGGGGGAGAACTGTGGTCTTGAAAAGTAACCTTCAGCACAATTCTTTTTAGCAGCTGGAGCCTGGTAACCCTTGGCTTCTTCCCTACAGTAACCTCCTTCTCTCCAGATTTCTCTTCAGGACTGGGGTCCTGCTCAGTGATAAAGCACTTGCCTAGCATTTGCAAGGCCCTGGATTTGATCTCTAGCCTGGGCCTGGCATAGGGGGCTGGGGAGTGGGGCTCATCTACACACCCAATCACATTTTAGGTTCGTCGCTGCAGCTGCAGCTGTGTCTTACTTCACTGCAAAGCTTTCTGCTGTGCACTGAAGGAGCCTGGTGTAGTGGCACACATGACTTCCCAGCAGTGCAGGGGCCTAAAGGCAAGAGAATTCCTGAAGTTTAAGGCTAGTCTAAACTGCACAGGGAGACTGGGTCTCTCTGTCTCTCTGTCTCTCTGTCTCTCTCTGTCTCTCTCTGTCTCTCTCTCTCTCTCTCTCTCTCTCTCACACACACACACACACACACACACACACACACACACACACATGCCCTTAACAAATGAGCCGTACCAGATAGAGACTAGTCCACACACTCTGAGGCACTGAGGCTGGGTTAAGGCAGCTCAGGGAGGGAGTGCTGGGCCAGGTTATTGTGACAGAATCCTTCTAAGGACCAGAGAAGGTCTTTCCTTCTGTTAGCACTGCAGCTGAGGATAGAATATGCTGGCCCCAAATCGCCTCTTACCAGAAAGCCCCTGAGAATCAGACAGATGCGACTTCTCGGACAAAGGGCAGGAGACCCCGAGAATCAGAACTGCCTAAGTCCTCCTCAACCTCTTCCTCCTCCTCATCTTCCTCTTCTTCCTCCCCTCTCCTCCTCTCTCTCTTTCCCTCTCCTTCTCCCTCTCCTTCCCTCTCTCCCTTCCCTCCCTGCTCCTTTCAGGCTGGGGTGGTGTGGCTCAGTGGCAGAGTTCTGGCTTAACTCAGCAACATAAAATAAACAACTCCCCTCTTGGGTCTCACGACCAGACCACGGCTGAAGCCCATTTAAAGACTCGCACCCTTTTTCTTTTGTCTTATGACCGTCCCCACACATAGATTGTCATTTGTTAAAGGGTATGGGGAGGCTGTATGTGAGGCAGATCTATGTCTGTAAGCCAGCACTTGGAGGACTGCCTGAGTTGAAAGCCAGCTTGGATATGTGAGTGAGTTGGATATGTGAAAGCCAGCTTGGATATATGGTATGTGAGTTCAAGACCAGTCCGGGCCACAGGGCACAACACTGTTTTAAAAATAATAAGTAAGTACGTACGTAAATAAATAAATAAATAAATACTGAAACCATCACACACACTGCCTTCTTGGAGGTTTCACCTCATCCCTGTCAGGTTCCTAGTGTTTATCCAATTAATCTGCCTCTTATCTTGCAGCATCCTTGTCACTGAACATAAGATGCTAGAAGGAAATGCTTTTTCTTCCTCTACATGGTTTTCATTCATGCGTGCCTCAAGATTCTTCTAACGCTTGTGTGTGTGAGAGAGAGGGCGGATACTTGTGTTAGTGTTAGACACCCTGGTGAGGCAGGGTCTCGTTGTTGGTATGCCCATGCCAGCTTATTCTTGTACCCTGGAGAATTTTCCTATCTTATGCATTTATCTTGCCATAGCCTTGCCGGTTTACAGATGTGAGCTACTGTGACACATCTTTCACACACGTTCTAGGATTTCAAACTTCGTTCGTCTCATTTGCACGGAAATTCTTTACACATGAAACCATTCAAAAGCTCTCGGTCCCCAGAGTTTAATTTCACATCTATCTGGGCCAGATACCTTCTTAGGGCTGGGTAAGTGCTGATCATTCTCACTGTAGGCATCTGCCCCCTCCCCTGAGAACCCCAGCTACTGCTCCTTCGAGATGAAGACCCCAGTTCTCTGAGCTCACCCCTTACCAGTTCCCAGTGAGTTTCCAGCAGTGCTCCTGGAATAGCGGGTGGGAGTGCTGGAGAATTTGTGTCAACTCAACCCAAGCTAGAGTCTTCTGAAAGGAGGTAACCTCAATTGAGAAAACATCTCCATAAGACCCTGCTGAAGGGCATTTTCTTAATTAGTGATTGATGGAGGAGGGCCCAACCTATTGTGGGTGGTGCCATCCCTGGGCAAGTGGCCCTGGGTTCTATAAGAGAGCAGGCTGAGAAAGCCAGTAAGCAGTACCCCTCCATGGCTTCTGCATCTTCTCTTGACGCCAGGTTCCTGCTTTGCTTGAGTTTCTGTCCTCACAACTTTTGATGATGAACAGTTGTGTGGAACTGTGAGTGAAATAAGCCCTTTCCTTCCCAACTTGCTTTGGTCAAGGTATTTCATCACAGCAACAGTAACCCCAACCAAAATAGCAGATTTCCTGGGAAAGTGTAGAAAAGAAGCTCTCAGGTTGAAATAGCACTGAGTGGCAATGCCGCAGACTGGAGAGTTGAGAACTCACTACCGCCATCAGACGAGGGCCTCAAATGGCCTCCATCAGTATATTGAGAGAGAAAGCGAACTTTACTTTCACACTGTTCACAGGCTGATGGAGCCTCCTAATAAAGAAATCATTTGAAGACCTGTGGGGAGGAGCCTGACTTAAGAGGATAAAGATCCTTTATGTTATCCATTTCCAAATAACAGATTTACTTGGAAATGTCAAGTATACCTTCAGATCTCTCTAACCCAAACCAAAAAGACCAGCATTAACTGAGGTTTTATGTCATATAAATGAAAAAAATAGTGACAGTCTTTTAACCACCCACAACAATCTTGGGGACAAGCGTGGTGGTGTGCACGCTTAATCCCAGTGCTTGTGAGGCAGACTGGTGGATGTCTAAATCTGAGGCCATCCTGGTCTACAGCATAGTGAGTTCCAGGCCAATCAGGTCTACATAGTGAGACCCTGCCTGGAAATCATCACCATCTTGGACTGGGTGTGGCTCATCAGTAGAGTACTCGCCTAGCATGCCAGAAGCTGCGGCTGGCTTTCCCAGCCCAGGGAGAGAGAGGAGGAACGCTGAGAGCCTTACATCTTTCACCTACAACACTCCAAGTGTCCAGGCAAAGTATATTAGGAATGGACTTTAGGTGAAGCAGCAGTGACGCTCAACTTTGATTCCAACCCTCAGGAGACAGAGGCAAGAGGATCTCTGTGAGTTCCAGGACAGTCAAGGCTACACAGTGAAACACTGTCACAAGCAAACAAACAAGCAAGAATGGAATTTAGGTCAAATATGGTGGCACATACTTGTAAACCCAGTACTCAAAAGGCTGAGGCAGGGAGATCTTGATTTTTTAAAAAAGATTTATTTATTTATTTTATGTATATGAGCACACTGTTATACACTGTAGCTGTACAGATGGCTGTGAGCCTTCATGTGGTTGTTGGGAATTGAATTTTAGGACTTCTGCTCACTTCAGTCAACCCCCCCTCGCTCGGTCCCTGCTTGCTCCCGCCCAAAGTTATATTTATTACTATACATAAGTACACTGTAGCTGTCTTCAGACACACCAGAAGAGGGTGTCTGATCTCATTACAGATGGTTGTGAGCCACCATGTGGTTGCTGAGATTTGAACTCAGGACCTTTGGAAAAGCAGTCAGTACTCTTGCCCGCCGAGCCATCTCAACAGCCCTGAGCTCTTGATTTTTAAGTCCAGCCTGGGCTCTGTAGTAAAACCATGTCTCAAACAAAAACAAACAAAAACCAAAACACAGCAGTAAGCATCCAGAATTGAGTGAGTTCAGTATCCTTCCCATCAAACAGGAAGCAATGGGAGGGACCAGGTTGTATGGTAATCACTGAGATGCAATGAGACTTCGAGAGCAAGGACTTGGAGCAAATTGTAAAGTGTTGCTGCAATCCTGGTGCCGCCGCCCTTGCCTCTGTGTGCTCCAAGGTCTTCCCTCACCACTTGCCAGCTTCTGTTGCCTGGGGGGGTGGGGCAGGAGGGACACCGCAGAAATGCAGCAAAGGGAGTTTTACCAGGCTTATGGTTTGCACTGAGGCAGGAGAAGAGCCATGATTTTCAAAGCTATCCATCCTGGGCAATCTAGAGTTCCAAGTCAATTTGGACACTCAGCGGGTAGAGACAAGAGGATCTCTGAGTTTGAAGCCAGGGCTATACAGAGAAACCCTGTCTGGGAGGGAAAGATTGCAAACAAAAAATATGTATGATAAGATAGCTCAGCAGGTAAAGGCTGCTGCTGCCTCCATCCTGATGACCTGAGTGCAGACCCTTGGAGCCCACGTGACAGAGGAGAACTGCAAGACATCCTTTGCCCTTCACACGGGAACTGTGCACATGCACATAAAATAAGTGAAAAAGAATGTAATTGTAAAAAACAGCAACAAACAAACAAAGGGCTAGGCATAGAGCTTAGCTGGTGCTTAAACCTACCGTGCTTAAAGTCCTGGGTCAGTTGTGAGCCAACTCGGGGGCACTAGGAACTGAACCCATGTCTTCTGCAAGAGCAGCAAGTGCTCTTAACCACAGAGCCATCTCTCCAACCCTTTACTCTTTATAATTATCATGTTCCTTTGTGACATGGTCCTGTCATAGAGCTCAGGCTTGCCTTGAACTTGAGATATGAACTTAGTCCTCCTCAGTTAGCCTCTTGAATGCCATGATGGCAAGCAGGGGCTGTCATGCCTGGCTTCTACATAGAGTGCCAACACTAGGAAAGGTCCTGAGGTCCCTGGAATTTCCTTTCCCCTCAGGCCAAGAGTTGGACCCAGAGCATTGGCTGGGCTTCCTGCAGATGGAAGACTGGCATGTGCAGTATTATGAGCTGTAGGGAACTGAGAAGAAGCAGATGCAAGCAGGGCTCTGCCCTCTTATTATCTGCCTCAAAGCAGGATGCACATTGTGGAGGTGCCATCCTCTCTACCCAACAGAGCAGATGTTAATCACCATAGACAAGCAGACCCTTGACAACCTAGGGGGCCAGAAAGAGAATGTAGAGTGCTCCTTGCCCACAAGTCCCACCTCCCTTGATGGCTCTATCTACTGGTCTTCCCACATCTGCCACTCTAAGAGCTTAAAGTCCTTCCCTTTGCCTGTGGTTTCTGTGACTTCTGTTAAGATATCTTGCCATCGGCTCTAACCTTTACCTTATGTTGCTGGCTTGGGTTGCTTCCACAGAGCAAGGCATTGTGTCTGTTGTCAGGCTAACTTACAGAGCCAGCCAGAGAGCTATAGATGGCTAAAGGAAAATGTTTTCTTCCCTCTGTGAAAAGGCAGGTGAGAGCCTTCGGAGGGCCCGGGGGAGGGGGGTGCTCGGCATGACGATCTGGGTGGCAGTTACTGGGTGGACATGTGGGCAAAATTCATTATGCTGTTGTAAAGTCTAACTGAAACATACCTGGTGCCAAATGCCTGCAATCTCCTGTGTGAGGGGCAGAGACAGAAGGATCATCACAAGTTTGAGGATATCCTGGTCTATATAACAAGAGCCAGGCTAGGCAGAACTATAGTGTGAGACTTTCTGAAAGTCACAAAACCAAACAAATCCAGTGTGCTAGGAATCATGATGAACTCCAGTAATCCTTCCACTTAGGAAGCTAAGACAGAAGGTTTTGAGTTTCATGCTTGTGTAGTTTCCATGTTGAGTTTCAAGCTAGCCTGGGCTACATAGCAAGAACTGGCCTTGAAAAAAAGAAAACATGGGCTGGAGAAATGGTTCAGCAGGTAAAGGAACTTCCTGCCAATCCTGAGTTCAATCCCCAGAACTCACATTTGGAGAAGTAACCAGGTCCCATAAGATGTCCTCCAACATCTACACCCATACCAGGGCACACATGCCTCATCCCCTACAGCACAAATACATATAATTAAAACAAAAGACTTTAAACAAACAGTAGCAACAAAACAACAGGCAAACTGTGGAGCAGAGCCTGTAGATTCTGCTGCTTTAGATGGTCAGGCATCACCATCTGTGTGGTCCCTAGCTGGCTGTAATTCATAGCCAGCACTGAGAAAACATATGTAAGAGCTTCCCAGCACATCCTCCTGGGGACCATATAGTGAGTAGCCAATGCTTACTTAGCCTTTGAAAGTGAAGCTAGCTTCCGTGGGGATGGGCAGCGGTTGAAAGTGACCAAAGCCTTCCCTTCCTGGTCCCCTGTATAATTCAACTGTACAGATATTCCCAGAAGGCCCAGCTGTCCATCACCTCTGCCTAGACAGCTACCCCCAGCAACAAGGGTCTCTCAGGTCCAAAGCCAAAAGTGCAAGCCCCCTGGCCAGACCATCGAATGTGGGAGCAGAGAACAGATATTTATGACTACAAGAGAGTGCCTATAGGAAGTGAAGGCCCACAGCAGGCACCTCAATACATAGAGGGTTTGCCCAGGAGTACCAGGGAGGTGTACAGGTGACATCTGTGGTCAAAGACACACTTTTGACATCTCCAGTGAAGTGAGACCCAGGGTGACTTGGCTGGGGACCCCCAAGAAAATTCAGTATAAAAGCTTTGTGGCTATGGTCTGGGGAGTATTTACAGCCATATTTATCACTGAAAATGGCTAAAGTCTTCAGAAATGGCTTTTTTTCGGGGCACACAGAAGCCTATACCAACTAGCATATCTCTAAATTTGATAGTGAAGTAGATGGGCACTGAGTTACTGGACACAGCTCACGACTCAGTGTGAGAATGGAAACATCTTACAGTGTGCTCTTGCAATGAGACATTTCGGATTGTCTACTGGACACCAGAAAAGAGGGGACACTAAAGAGAAGTCTATCCGGGGAGAGCGCGGCTCGCTGCAGGCAGTGTAGGGCAAAGCCTCCCTTGTCTTTCTTAAAGGTCACAGCCATTGCAAGCAAGCCACATCCATTTCCCTGAATGGTTCCTCATGGTTCCTCAAAGTCTCCTAAGCCGCCAGAGTTCTCCAAAGTCTTATCATCTTACCAGCAACTCATTCATTCTGTAGATCAAAATGACCTCAAAGCCACTCTGTAGATAGGCTAGCCTCATAGTCTCCAAGTTCTACTGCTTCTGCCTTCTGAGAGCTGGGAGTAAAGGCATGCAGCATCACACCTGGCAAAAACAAAACAAAGCAAAGCAAAACCAAACCAAAACATGTGTCAAAGAATGTGTTTCTCAAAATGATCTGATGGAACTGGAACAACAGATGTTCTTATTACTGGCCCAAAGGCAAGAGGAGCCCAATACACTTGAATACAGAAAGGCTGAGCTGAATATAAGGGCAGCGATGATTGATTCTGCCTGCAAAATGAGCAGGGGTCACATCCCTACAGGGAAGACTTTTCTGTTATTGTTTATTTTGTTTGTCTGTCTGTTTGTTTTGTTTGAAAAAGGATCTAATGCAGCCCAGCCTGGTCTTGAACCCCTGATCCTCTGGTCTCTATCTTGAAAGTGCTGCAATTACAGGCATGCACTGTCATACTTGGCTCAAAATTTGTGCATTTATTAATTATATACAATTTACTGAGCTGAAATATAGTGTTTAAAGTATCTGAGTATTCAGTGTATATGCCCATGGCTCTACCCACTCTGGAGGCAGAGGATCTTCTGAGCCTAAAAGTTGGACACTAACCGGAACAACACGGGAGATCTTACCAGAGGCAGGCATGGTAGTGTGCACCTGCAGTCCTACAAAGACCTTAGTTAGAGGACATTCTGGGCTACATAGTAGGGCTCTTTCTCAAAACAGAGGAGAGTCTGCTGTGCAAGCATAAAGACTGTGACAATTTCTGGCCCCCACCAAAAGTTCGGCATGACATGACGGTAAAGTCTGTCACTCTAGCCTTGCAGGGACAAAAACAGGTAGGTTTCTGTCACTGAATAGCTAGCCGTCCTAGAAAATCAGAAAACTCCAGGTCAAAGAACAGAAACATGCCTTTTTCTACCTACAGTTCTTGAACTAGCCCTGTTGGGCTGATTGGTGTTTCCCTAACCACAGAGGTTTTAATCCTTCACCACACTGCCTCTCCATCAACCCATAGTCAGGTATAAGGAGAGGACATACGCTGATCCAGGAGCACTGGGGATTTGGGCTCCAGGTGTCATTCATCATTAAAATGGAGAGAAAAGGTGGGAGTAGGCAGCCTATATCAAGGGAGCCTCTAGCTCAGTGGTTCTCAACCTTCCTAATGCTGTGACCCTTTAATACAGGTCCTCATGTGGTGACCCCTAACCATAATATTATTTTTGTTGCTATTCCATAACTGTAATTTTGCTGCTGTTAGAGTCATACTGTGTTTTCAGATAGTCTTAGGCAACCGCTGTTAAAGGGTTGTTCCACCTTCAACGGGTCTCAGTCCACAAGTTGAAAACCAGTGCTCTATGGCCCCAGACCCCAGGATTTGCTCTGATGTTTATTTTAAAACTCTCTCGAATTTAGAGAAATAAGAAGTTGGTACTCATAGGCATAGTGGCTGTCATGGTTAGTTTTGTTAACTTGACACAAACCTGGCCAATACCTGGGAACTCTTAGTAGAGTGAATCTCTACAAAGAATGGCCTCCATCATATTGGCCTGTAGGCACATATTCCTGATTGTTGGTTGATGTGAGAGGACCCAGTCCCTTGATGCAGGGTCTCATCTCTAGGTAGATGAGCCTGGGCTCTGTAACAAAGCAGGCTGAGCAAGCCATAGAGCGTGAGTCAGTAAGTAGCACTCCTCTATGGTCCTTGCTTCAACTCTTGCCTTTCCCAGGACTGTGACCTGGGAATTATAAGCTGAAATAAACTCATTCTTCTCTGAGTTGACTTTGGTCAAGGTTTTATCACAGAGACCAAACTATGACAACCCAACTATGGTCATGACCCATTCCTATCTATAATCCTAGCATTTGGCAGGCTAAGGCATGAGGAAAATACCAAGTAACATATAAGGAACAGGGATATTTGAATAACACTTTAGTTCTCAATTGAGACACTAAAAGGACAGTTGTTCTACAGACTCAGAGAGACCAAACCCATTAAAACTGCCAGTTACAATAGAAGAAGAAAGAAAACATTATACAGGGCTGAAGAGATGGCTTAGTGCTTAAGAGCAGGGACTGCTCTTCTGAAGGTCCTGAGTTCAAATCCCAGCAACCACATGGTGGCTCACAACCATCTGTAACAAGAGATCTGACTCCCTCTTCTGGAGGGTCTGAAGACAGCTACATTGTATTGTATACATATAATAAAATCTTAAAAAAAAAAAAGAAAAAGAAAAAAAGAAAACATTATACAATAAAACCAAATGTAAGGAATTCCTATCTACCAACCAGCTCCACAGAAGGCACTAGAAGGCACACATCAGTTTGAAGATGTAAGCCATACCCCAAAAGACACAGGAATAAATACTCCCAGAATAGTAAATCAAAAGTATGTGTGGCCAGGGGAGAACCCCCACCATAACAACAGATATCAGGGATCAGTAAACACTGCTCATTAATAATTCTCAATATTAATGACCTCAGCATTCCAGTAAAAAGACACAGACTGGCAGATTGGATTAGAAAACTGGATTTATCTTTCTGCTACATCCAAGAAACACACCTTACCATCAAAGACAAACACAGTCTAAGGGAAACCCTGTTATAATTATTATGCTAAGGAAACATTTAAAAAAAATGACTCCTGATGACATAATGCTAATCCCATAGGGCTTGCTTAGCCCTCATTGGAGTTGCTTCTTCCCGCAGTAGCTTCTGGATAATGTATAGAGAGTGAGAGACTTTGGAGCACTCAGTCCTAAATGGGATGTTTGATGCAAACATTTCCCCCCTTCCTTCAAAGTTCAAGGGGCTATTGTAAGAGCTGGAGGTGATGATTGGCTACAAGGAAACAGTGTCTTCCAGACACAACAGGACTGATGCGTAACCAAGTCACACAGTCTGTGGTAGCATGCATAAGATCTACATAGATTCAAGCCAGACAGGATCTTAGCCCTGAGAAGGAATGGGGAAGTGGACATGGGGTCCCACCCATAACCAAGAAGCTACAGGCAACCGATACCCCCTACCAGAAGGAAAATCATTTTTTTTCCAATGGATCTCACTGGGTATACCAGCCAGACTCCAGGCAGGCCCCACACCAGGAGTAGCTGGCCACCACAGATCAAACCCCTCCAGTATTTCTGTGGACTTTTTTCCATTTTGTTTTGTTTCATCAGTCTTTTGCTTGTTTATTTTGATTTATTTATTTATTTATTTTTTGGTGGCGTTTTGTTGTTTGTTTGGTTGATTGGTTCTCTTTCTTGAAAGAGAAAGAAAAAAAAAAAACATAAGGTTGGGTGGGAGGTTGGGAGGACTTGCCAGAAAGGAAAAAACAATCAAAATATGGGAATGTTTTTCAATTAAAAAAAAAGAAAAAGAATTGAAAGTGTTACCGATACAAATTCTCAATAAACCCCTGCAATTACTCAGAAACCAAGAAAATCCAGGATCTCGTAATTTAGAAACAACAACAACAAAAACAAATAAAACAATAATTTCCTTTAAAACACACATCTCAAAGCTAAATACGAGACAAAACAACTGAATGAAAGGAAGAGTAAAGGAAAAAGAATAAATAAAGCTGATCCTATTTCATCTCAAGATGGCTCTGGAATTTTTGGCAAATCGGTGGCAGCCCACAGACGTGGGGGGATGGGAGGAATAAGGACACAGGTCCAGCATCTGCAGGCTTTTTCCATGTTTGGTATCTTTCCAGCCATTCCCTCCCCACCCACTCGGGGTGCCACCCTGCCCTTCTCACTGACTCAGGCCCGGTCTCTGCCCGCTCCCTCCCTCCTACCCTCTCTCTAGACAGTGAGCGGCTAGAGATGAGCCCTGGGCCCACCTTCTCTGGTCCAGATTTTCCTCCAACTATGGGTAGAGTGTAATAGTGCGCAGGATGTGGGCTAGGAAACACCCACATAAGGCTCAGCTGATTGTGAGTCCACTTCGGGGTACACATCCGCACAGGCTGCAACACTCCCAGAAATTAAGAGGGCACGTGTCATTTAAGGGGTGTGCCCAGCAGGGCCTCCGGGGCTCCTCTAAGGCCTCAGCAGGAAAGGGATGAGTCATGGCTGCTGAGCTGGCTTGCCAGGCCTGACACTGGCCAATAATTAACATGACAATTTCCCTGCAGGCATTGACTTGCAGACGGGCCTACGAAAGGGGTGTGCAGGGCTTGAGTTCCTTCCCTGCCTCCCCTCTTCCAGAGACTTTAGATCCTGTCCTCATACCTCCCGCCTCCAGTCTCCCGACTCCAGAAAGGAGGAGTCAGAAAAAGAGAGGTTAGGAGCTGTCAGTTTCCAGCCCAAAATTCACCGAAGACTGCCAGCAGAGACGTTCATGAAAGAGCAATTGTGTGGCCCAGTGTTTTCTTCGGACACCCGCCCAAGAACGGGATGGTAAACCCAGAAGCCAGGTCACCAGCCACATCCTACAAGGACACCTTTTGCTTGCTACTGACCCCTCCTGGAGCGATGAAGACTGCAAGCTGAAGAAGCCCAGAGAAAGGGAAAAAAAACCAAAATACAAAACCCAACAAAACAGCTGGTTCTGAGTTTGCTGTTTACATTGTTTTTTCTCGGGACTGGAACTCAGTATGTCCAGGCCCCCAAGTGCTGGATTTACAGGTGTGCACCACCAAGCCTGGCTTTAGTCCTGGGAATCTTTTTTTTTTTTAACAGTGTCACTGTGGTCCAGGCTGCATTGAAACTCAGCAATCTTCTTGACTCGGGCTCCTGAGTGCTGGTATTGCTAACACACTTGTGCTTGGTCCTGGCTTGTTTTAACTTTAATTTAATTTAATTTTATCTGTATGGGTATTTTTGCAGGCATGTATGTCTATGCACCCGCATGCTTAGTGCCTTCAGAGGTCAGAAGAGGATGTTGGACTCCCTGGAAATATAGTTGCAGACTTTGTGAGCCACTATGTGGAAGCTGGAAACTGAACTCTGGAAAAGCAGCTAGTGCTCCTAGCTGCCGAGCCTTTCCTGAATTCTTAAGTCCAGCTCCTTTTTGGGGAGGATGAAATCTGTCTAAATTTGAGGTCACAGGTTAAGTGACTCGTGCTGGGCATTCCCTTTCCCCCAAGGGCTTTGCCTGTCCCTCACACCTGACATTTCACTCAAACCTCCCTTGTGCTTTGTCTTGTAGAAAATGGGGGTGCTGCTGAGTCTTTAGGAGTATCACACAGTGTTTGGTAAGCCCTAGTCAAGAATGGCGGATAGTGGCTACTCTAATGGCCAGTGATCCCATCACTGGGTCTTCCCTAGCAGCCCCACTGGCTCATGGTGAGGTCGGCCATTACTCTAGCTCTCCTAAGGCAATCCTGGGGAAAGTCTGTAATTCCGAAGTTCCTGGGTCTGAGACAAACTGGGCGTGCAGTTATCTAACTCAAGGGTGGGAACAGCAAGAATAAAGACATGCTGATGTGTGCTAGTGCCTCATGAGTGAGGGTGGTAGGGAGTAAAGCGTAGAGCAGGTGCCAAGGACAGGGGTTGGGGGTCAACTGTAGTGAGAACAAGAAGCCCAGAGGAGCTGGAAAGAGTAGCCTTAAAGGCCATTAAGGAAAACTTCTGGCAGAGACTCTCTGACTAGGTGGCAGCCTGACATTCCAGGTGTGTTAGGTTGGTCATTTGACAAGGGGCCACCTCTAGGAAGGCAGGAACACTTAAATCTTGCTAAAGGATAGATAAAAAATCAGTCCTTTACTGCAATGCTGTGCCTTCCCTTCTACCCTGTAATCGAGAATACCCTTCTCTCTCACAATAGCTCAGTCATGTAGTTTTGTAAGCCTACCCCTTCTCTGAGTTATTTTTTTCCTCTTTTCTAACATGCTTTTCCTAACAAGTTTAACTTCCTTATTCTTTCTCTAAAACACTTCTTCCACCATGTGGTTGCTTGCCTATCATGTGTTTGACTTCTATGCCAGCTTCCAAGGCTCTTTCCTTCTTGCCTCTACTCCTGGCCTCTGGGCAGCCAGTGAAGTTTATAGCTGGCCTGCCCTGAAGTTTTTCTGTGAAATTCTAATAAAATTGTCTTTGAGCTGCCATTTGGGTCCATTCTTTT
>NW_022196905.1:10783209-10784074 GCF_008632895.1 Mastomys coucha
TTTTGAATTATTTATTTATTTTAGGTATGTGAGTACACTGTAGCTGTCTTCAGACACACCAGTAGAGGGCATCAGCTCCCATTACAGATGGTTGTGAACCACCATGTGGTTGCTGGGAACCACATGAGCAGTCAGTGCTCTTAACCACTGAGCCATCCCTCCAGTCCCAGAGTCCATTCTTTATTAAAAAAAAAAAAAAAAGATTTACTTTATTTCGGGGCAAGAGGGATGGCTCAGCACTTAAGAACACTGGTTGCTTGGCTGTAGGATACCGATTCAATTCCCAGCATCCACAAGGCAACCCATAACTGTCTGTAACTCCTGTCTCAGGGGATCCCACACCCTCTTCTGGCCTCTGTTGGTACTGCATGCATGTAGTGCAGAGACATACATCAGACAAATAGTCACATAAAATAAAAATAAAAAAGTCCATCAAAACTCTAAGTTTCTTTTATGCCTATATGTGAGTACCTGCATGTGTGTAGGTAGACTGCCTATGTGCCTGGTGCCCTTGGAGACCAAAGGAAAATATCAGATTTCCTAGGCTAGAGTTGTGAGCTATTACATATATGCTGGGAACAGAACCTAAGTCCTCTGCAAGAGTAGCAAATATGGAGGCTGGAGAGGTGGCTCTTTGGTTAAGAGTACTTACTGCTTTTGTAGAAGACTCAGGTTTGATTCCAGCACCCACATGGTGGCTTACAAACACCTGTAACTTCAGTTCAGAGGATCCGATGCCTTCTGTTGACCTCCATAGGTACCAGGTGTGTACATAGTACATATACATGCATTCAGGCCAAACACTCATACACATAAAGCAAATCTGAAGAAGAAGAAGAAGAAGAAGAAGAAGAAGAAGAAGGAG
>NW_022196905.1:10784136-10785636 GCF_008632895.1 Mastomys coucha
AAGAAGAAGAAGAAGAAGAAGAAGAAGAAGAAGAAGAAGAAGAAGAAGAAGAAGAAGAAGGGGGCTGGTGAGATGGCTCAGCAAGTAAGAGCACTGACTGCTTGCTCTTCCAAAGGTCCTGAGTTCAAATCCCAGCAACCACATGGTGGCTCACAACCATCTGTAATGAGATTTAACACCCTCTTCTGGTATGTCTGAAGATAGCTACAGTGTACTTATTTATAATAAATAAATCTTTGGGCCAGAGTGAGCAGGGTTGACTAGAGCAAGCAGAAGTCCTAAATTCAATTCCCAACAACCAGATGAAGGCTCACAACCATCTGTACAGCTACAGTGTGTACTTGTATACATAAAATAAATAAATAAACCTTTAGAAGAAGGAGGAGGAGGAGGAGGAGGAGGAGGAAGAGGAAGAGGACGAGGAGAAGCAGCAGCAGCAACAGCAGAAGAAACAGCAGCAGCAGCAGCAGCAAGTGTTCTTAACTGCTGACCCATCTTTGCAGAACCTTAAACTCGTCTATCAGTGAGACTACTGACCCTGAGAGGGGCCCCGACTTTCCCTGTATCATCCAGTTGTGGAACTGGTTTCCAGTGAGTCCTCTAGAGAGCAGGCTTACTGGGGGAAAGGGATTTCAGGAGCTGTTGAGAAAGCAAGGGGGATATTTTGGAACAAAAGTAAGGAGAACCCTGACTCACGCTGGCTTAAAACCAAAACAGTGGGTTCCGCTATGGAACAAGAAGGATACCATGCCCTGGCTTGGAGTAACTGAAAGAAACAGCCCTTTCCTCTTTGCCCTGCTGCCTTCTTTATTGTCTTCATCCTCAGACTCATGGCAAACAGGTCACCTCTAGATATGAGGGTGTCCTGAGCAAGAAGAAAGACCCTCTCTTCTTAGGTGCTTCTCTGAGAGACTAGATCATTTTTCTCAGAAGTAGACCAGGCCTGGGTCACATGCTCAACCAGAACCAATCCCTGGTGGGGTAGACCAGCCAGACCCACTCTGGAGTTTTCCCTGAGGCCTGCATGGTTTATGCAGGGAAGGTGTAAAGGTCTGTTGGAGACAAAGAAATAGGAATAGATCAGAATGCAAAGCCAAGGCCATCCTTTGCAGCAGAGGACAAGAGGGAAATGGATACAACTATGAAAATTATTCAGTTTTAGTTTCCATCTGCTAATTGTTCACTACCTCTCTTCTGCCTGTAGGAAAATACATTCTCAACTAGCTATAAATGATCTGTGGTGGCTAGAGAATTGACTCAGCCAGTAAGAGCCCTTCTTGTTCCTGTAGAGAACTGAGGTTTGATTCCCAGCACCCACATTGTGGTTCACAACTGTCTATAACTCCGGTCCCAGAAATCCAATGCCTTCTTCTGACCTCTGTGGATACTAGGCATGCATGCTGCATGCCCCATGCCACCTAGTGGGTAGCCAGACCCTATACAACCATCCAGGTCAGGCACAAAACCAGTTGTTTAGTCTATATTAGTCTACATTGTACA
>NW_022196905.1:10785646-10800265 GCF_008632895.1 Mastomys coucha
AAAAAAAAAAAAAAAGAATATGCGAAGAGACCCTCGTCACCTCTCCTTGCTGAGCTCCATCCTACTGGTATCTCCTTGAGAGAGGGTCCATCTTTCTACTCCAAGGGACTCACCCAATGGCTGATGCTCCACGTGGAGCCACCAGCGCTGCTGGATTGATTAGTAGGTGTCCACGGGCTGAGGAGGGAGTACAATCAGCAGGCTTTTAAACCTACATTCTCTCAGGAGAAAAGGCAGAAAAAAGTCAAGAGGAGAGGCTGGCTCTGAGCCCAGAGGGCTCTCTGGGCAACCTGGGAGAGAGGAAGGAGATTATGTAACTGAAGAGCATGCCAATTGTCACCCCTCAATGGACAGGCTGACAGATTATCACCCACTAACTGTTCTAAAGTAGATTTTTAGTATCACCTCTGCTGAGTGCTGCATATCGAGTGGCTATGGGGTGAGTATGTGACTTGAGGCAGAGTTTCACGCTGTAGCCCAGGTTGGCCTTGAACTCACCATCCTCTTGCCTCAGCCTCCTGAGTGCTAGGACTACTGTTTCTGCTCTCCTGCTGCCGCTGCTGATGCTGGGAATGGAACCCAGGACCTCAGGCATGGTAGTGTTGCATTACAGAGCTCTGTCCCCAATCTTCTTTATCTATTCTCAACCATAGCTCAGTACAAAGGGGTCTGGATTTCTCCTGTTATTTTTGATTCCAAAGAGTCTTGAAGATCCAGCAGCTTCCGTATTCACTCTTAGTTCCTGAGACTTCCTTGGAGTGGATACAGTGCCAGCTCCACTTGTTTGCTTTATAACCAGTCGGCAAACATTTGTTAAGCTCTGCCTTTTGGGAGACACTAGAAGCAGAGGAATTAGCTTCCCACTTTCACGGCATGCAGTGGCCTCAGGTGGACTGGCACCAGCTGCCATCAGCAAAGGAATTGTGGAAATTATTTGGATGGCCTAGACTCCCTTTCCTCTCAGCTCAAGTTCCACTTCGAGATTTCAGCACCAGGGCAACAGGGCAGCTGAACTCATGACCCTCTGATATTTTCTTTGGAACACCACTAGCTTTGCTAGACATAGGTGCCTCTGAATATCAGATTGTAAGGGGGATCTAAGAGTGATCCAAAGTCACACTACAGCAGGGCAGCTAGCTTGAGAGAAGCAAATCAATAAGAGAGGGAGTGAAGATGCAGGCTGAGACTAGTGGATTTAAGGTCTGCCAGGACTCCCCAAGGCCACTTGTAGCTTGGAACTTTCCACAGATGGTACATACCCTCCATTTTCCTTCAGCTGGGACAGGTCTCTTTGTACCCTGCATAGCTGTTACCGGATTTAGGGTTACAGTCTATGTACCAACTAGCCAGGTTTAGCTACCCACCCACCGTACAGCAGTTAAAATAGCTACTGTAACAGTGAGAAGCAGATAAAGGTTCTTGGATGTCTGGTCAGCCTGCCTTAGGGTTGTACCTCTGCACCAGGCCATTATCCTCACCACACTCTGCTCCTTTCTGCGTGGTATGGACACCTCACATGCAGATGACAGGTAGTTAGTGGGGATTTTGTCCTGCTGGCTTCCTGTGATGTTCATTTTGTCCATATTCCCCCAACCTGCTGTGGTCCTCCTCCTTCTAACCCTAGGATCTCTTACTGTCTATCTTTATTATATTCGCACACTTGCTCAGTGTCAGACCCTTGCTCTGGAAAGGAACGTCTGTATCACTTTTGTTGCTATGACAAACACAACCAAACTTAGACAACAGTCCACCACTTAGGGAAGTCAGAGCAGGGATTTGAACCCAGGAACCATACTTGCTAGCTTACTGGTCCTGCCCGTGCCTGGCTACTTTCTCATACAGCCTGAGGACCACCGCTCCAGGAATGATGTCACCGACCAGGGAGCATCAATTAACAATCAAGATGATGCCCCACATACATGTCCATCTGATCTGGGTCTGGGCAATCCCTGATTTGGTACCCCCTTCTCACATGACTAAACTGTGTCACATTGACAGTTAAAGCCACATAGGACAGACCTCAATTTTAACTTCTCAAGATCTATATGTGACACCCAACAACTAAATTCAAACTAGACAAAGGCAAGGGCTCTGGATCTTTCTGAATTACACACACACACACACACACACACACCACAAACATACATATGTACACCCATATCACACTCACCACACGTCCACACATACCACACACACACATCCACACCCCCATCATACAGTCCCACCACACACACTTACACACTTACACACCACACACACACAGACTCACATATAAAGACCCCCACATCTCCTATCACACATATACACACAACACCCCCCACATCCCCAATCACATATACCACCATACCCACACTCTCTCTCACACACACACACACACACACACACACACACACACACACACACACACACACGGGCCGGACCAGGAGCGGGAGCGCCAGTGCAAGCGAGCCTCCTGCATCTCCTGGGGGTTTGCACAGGGCAGTATTTGTATCGAATGCCTACTTGGCCTCCCAGGATCTCCTGGGTAAGAGCCAGTCTCCTTCCTGCCATACCTGGGTGGAGCTTGGAGAACCTTCCCCCACTCCCCACTCCAGCCTCTGTGACTCAGTGGAAGCCTTGTGGCCACTTCCTTACTTCACCCACCCACACTCACATTCCAATGGCCAGCTCACTGGCTTCTGGACTTGACCCACAGGTCCTGGCCTCGGCTTAGAATAAACAGTCATCTCTTCGTGGGACAATTTACAAGCAGGACCAGCCCAGGATGTGAAGGGCTCGCATGTGTCTGACCCACTGCGGATAACTAACCTCTGCAGATCCCTCCCCTTGACCCCTAACTGACCTGGGACTCTTGGTTAAAGGAACTAGAGACTGAAATTCATTGTTGGCTTTAGTGTGACACTGAGTAAAAACAGGTCTAAAATATGATTTAGAAGGAGCTGGGGATATAGCTTAGTGGTAGAGATGTTGAGGTAGGATAAGTTCAGGATCATCCTTAGCCAGGTAACGAATTTGAGACCAGTTTAAGCTACATAAAACCTTGCCTCAAGTTTTTAAATAAGTAAATAAATAAATAAAATTTAATCCCCAGTACTGTAAACAAAAACAAAAACAACGCAGCAGGAAATTGGCTTCTTTGGCTGGACTTTTCCTGAGAGTTCTTTAGAAATTCACAGCTCTCTCAATCAACAAAGACAAAATTAATTTGCATGACCCTGGACAAGTGCAGCTGCTTAAATAAGTTGTCAGGGCCTCAGATCTCCTCTATCACATTGCTCTTCATCTTCAGCTCCGGACTTCAGCCCTCCAGATTACAGAAAACGATACGGCGCTTCTTGCTTTCACACTGTCCTCTGGACGGAAGAAAGAGGAAGGACAAGAGACGTGCTACTTCCCTTTTCTAAAACACATCAGAAAAACCTTTCCCAGAAGCCTCCCTTGGCTGAATTTGTACTCCCTTGTACAGCCAGGTGTCACACACTCATCCTACACAGTAAGGAGTCTGTGGGGAAGGGGAGAGATGGCCACGTCTGCCAGAGAAACAGTGGTGGTACCAGGCAAGCATGTACTGTGTGTGCAAAGGCTTTGGGGTTGGAATCCAGTGGGGAGGGCAGGCATTCCTGTGCCTCAAGTAGACTTGTTTGTCCTGCCCAAACCGAGCCTCAGTCTGGCAGTGTGTCCGCACTTGTGCCCAAAATCCCAGCCGTTCTGGGTGATCACTCGGGGAGATCTTGTAGACGGTAGCCATGTCATTCACTACCTGCTAATGTTCAGATGTGAGGCAATTATCTGTTCCCGGGTGACTGCCACACCCCAAAGAGGCTAAGCAGAGTTCCTTGAAAAGACAAGAATAGCTCATAGGGAACCAGAAAGCAAGCTGAGAGGCAGGGACTCAGAAAGATGCTTCTGAGCCAGACGGTGGTGGTGCACGCCTTTAATCCCAGCACTTGGGAGGCAGAGGCAGGCCGACTTCTGAGTTTGAGGCCAGCCTGGTCTACAGAGTGAGTTCCAGGACAGCCAGAACTACACAGAGAAACCTTGTCTCGAAAAACAAAACAAAACAAAAAAGAAAGATGCTTCTGCCAAAAGCCAGTGTCCTGAGGGCAGAACCTCTCATCCTACTCAGTAGCCCAGCCAGGTTCTCAAGTGCAGGCAAGGGTGGGGGTGGGGGAAGGAGTTGGTTGCATCAAGGTGGCGGCTGGCTTTTAGGGAACAGGCCTGGCTGTAGAGGGGTTCCTCTTTGGACCTGTGGCCTTATTTTGCCTCATGTTTTCATCCTAGGTAGGTCAATGAACATGTCTCCCAAATTCCTTTTGGGGGACAGTGAAAACTACGCAGAGGCCATGCATGCTGGTGTCTACAGTGGTGGGTTACAGAGAAGGTCAGTGTCCCATTGTCCCTTACTGGGCAGGAGCCACTTTTCCGTTGTGATTTATTCAGGCTACAGAAGGCAATAGAGGCTTTGCTCCAGCTGTTAATCCCAATGGGTGAGAATATATAAGACCACTACCACAATTCTTGAGCTAAATTTTAAGCAAACTTTATTAAATACTGACCAGAACGACAGGCACTGGCCAGGTCCATATGGAGGGTTTCCCAGAGTTAGTCAGAGGCTTATAAAGGAAAAACCAGGAAGGCCCTTATGCTTCCTGCCTTCGTCCAAGAGGGGGCAAGCATACACACTGACATGCCTATGTGATCAAGTACATCCTGTGCAGTGGGGGCAAACAAGCTTGTTATCTTACATGAAGAACAGCTCCAGCGTTCCAGGAAGTCATCTGTCCTTGGACACGTGGGGCTAACGGGCTTGAGGCATCTTTGTTTTATAGACGTCTTAAGCACAGTAACTTGAAACTCAATGTTAGCCTGCAGGCAGCCGTCAGCGTTTTGCCAGGCTATGACCCCAGAGTCTGCAAAACCTTGAATTCAACACAGCACCTGCTTCAGACCCAAATTTAGAGGTGGCTTGTGTATTAGCTGTTTTTCTCTGCTGCTGGGATAAAAGACCAAGGCAATTATAGAATGAAGACTTTATTTGGGCTTCAGTTCTAGAGAGTAAGAGTTCATCATTGGGAGGCATGGTAGCAGGCAGACATGGTAGCTGAATCAGGAAGCTGAGAGCTCCCATCTCTACCACAAGTACAAAGAGGAGGGTGAGCTGCAGGTGGGGTGAGCCCATATAACATCCAAGCCTGCCCCCAGTGACATACTTTCTCCAATAAGGCTTTGTATCTTAAACATCCCTAAAACAACAGGGGACCAAGTTCAAATACTTGAGCCTCTGGGGGATAGGTCTCATCCCAAAACACTACAACTTATGAAACAGAAAGAGTGAGTTCGTACATTACTGTGGGCTAGACTCTAGACACTCGCTATGTACTTTATGTGTTTGAGTAACTGATGAATTTCATTTGGAAGGTAGGGTCTCATATAGTCCAGGCTAGATTTGAACTCATCATGTGGGTGATCTCATCTCAAGATGGCTTCTTGCTGTGAAGGGTCATCATGACCCAGGCGACTCTTAGAAAAGACAGCATTTAACTGGGGGCATTGCTTACAGTTTCAGAGGGTCAGTCCATTATTATCATGGTGGGGAGCGTACATGGCAGCGTGGGGGCAGGCATGGCGCTGGAGCAGTAGTAGATGAGAGCTACAATATGATCTGTAGGCAGAGAGACAGACAGACAGACAGACAGACAGACAGAGGCAGACAGAGACAGAGACTGAGACTGGGCCTGGCATGGGCTTTGAAACCTGCAAAGCCCACCCTTAGTGACACTCCTCTTCCAACAAGGCCACACTTCCCAGTCCTTATATCCCTCTCTAACAGTTCACAGACAACGTAGGGGAACAGACACAGTCTGAGTCTATTAGGGCCATTCTCATTCAAATCACCCTGTGGGAAAGACTGGCCTCGACCTCCTGATCCTCTTGCCTCTGGAATTACAAGTGTGTACTACCACAAATGGGACATGTTTATTTAGTTTCAGACAGGGTCTCTCTGTGTGCTCAGTTGGCCTCCAGCTTCTCGTCCCCTTTCCAGGGCCCTCAGCCTCCCTTCTGAGTACCCAGCTGATGTCTTCGTCTACATCACTGTCTACACTGATGCCTCTCAGCGTGCAGGGTGCACACACGGGAGGAAGCCCCCAGAGCACCTTGTTATTGGTTCTCCCTGCATGCCTTTCTGAAGGCATTTGCCAGTGACTTCAATAAGCTCTGCCAACCATGCTAGAGAGAACCTTTCCCTCTCTCTCCTCAGATTCCAGTCACCTAAGGATGTGTGGGTTCAGGGGGAGGCACCCTGGTTGGAAGCCGCCAGTTCTCACTGTGGAGGCAGCATGCTGGGAAGGATGCTTGCTGTTTTTAAAGCTGAGGAGGTTCCTGGGTGTCAGGGGCTGAGGAAGGATCCTTTAAGGACACTCAGCCTTTCCACCAAGGGAGCTGGCATGAGACAGAAAGGAGAAAGAAGCACAAGTAGGTGGAAGAAGGTAGCTGAAGGCGCTTGGCAGGAAGACTGTCACCAAAGCAGTGACCACCCTTGTGCCAGGGAGGAAGGCACAACCTCAGGCTGCATTTCACATGCCATGGCATGCATGTCCTTATGATGGCCGTCCTGTGGGTCATGGGAACAGCTGGCCACCATTGGGAAGCAACAGACTCTTAAGGAAAGCCAAGGTGTCCTTCCTTGGATGGTAGCGTCAGTGGAAAGATCTTCATGGGAACTGCTTTGCATGCGTTGAGTCTCCTTTAGCTTTTGGCTTTTTTTCTTAGCTAGCCTCCTTTCTATGTTGCTAGCCAGGTGTGCCTTGTTCACACACACATGCCTCTCAGTAATGACCTTGGCGCTGCCTACCCAAGCAGGGATTCATGGAGCCGGGAAAGAGAGATTTCCCTCCTAGACAGGCATGGATTCCCTCTCTCTCTCTCTCTCTCTCTCTCTCTCTCTCTCTCTCTCTCTCTCTCTCTCTCTCTCTCTCTCTCTCTCTCTCTCTCTCTCTCTCTCTCTCTCTCTCTCCTTCCCCTCCCTCTTCTCCCTTTCCCTCTCCCTCCTTCCCTCCCCCCTCCCCTTTTTCCTCTCCTTCCTTCCCCTCCCTTCTCTCCTTTTCTCTCTCCCTCCTTTTCTACCTCCCTCCCTTTCCCTTTCTCTCAAGGCAGGATCTCACTAGGCTGCCTGGAACTCACAATAGAGACCAGGCTGGCCTCAAACTCACAGAGCTCCACCTGTTCTCTGGCTCTCAGTGCTTAGATTGATGGCATGCAGCACCATGCCCAGCCTGGTATGGGAATGCCCAAGAAGTGCAGAATTAACCTGTTCATTGTGGGCTTCTTTATTCACCCTCTGGGCAGTGCATGGAGCTGTGCAATGTTCTTTGGGACTTGGAAGTTGATTTTAATATTTAAGGTAAAAGGCATCCTTATCCACCGCTTATGAAAGATTTGTGAAAAACAGGTAGGAGCAACAAAGAAACAAAAGCAACTGGGCTGGTTTGTTTCCTTCATGATCTATGTATGGGTCTCTGCCCAGCCCTTATAACATCCAACCCAAGGGCGTTGCTTCTGGTGGAGGGTGGGAAATGGAAATTGTCACCCGTGGGTATGGGGAGGCTGGGTATGGGGAGGCCTATGTCCTTGACTTCTTAAGTGACAAACCCAGCAGGGAAAGGAATAAACCAAAAGAGAGGAAGACAGCAAAATGAAACAAAGTGGTCAGCAGTATGCAAATCATCTGTGCTTTGTAGCAAACTTCCTGCAATGGGGAAGGGCTGCAGTGGCTGCTGGTCACTGAAAGAAGCTTGTAGGCAGACCCTCCCACCCCTCCCCACCTCAGGCAGCGCTGCCTCCCGCAGTGCCTGCTGGCCCTGAGAGGGCTTCCTGTCTTTGGCTGAGAAGCCTGTTTGGGCTGTATGGGTCTCCTTGCTTCCTCTTTCTCAGCTACCCTGTGGCCACCTGTTTCTGGGGAGCTCCGCCTCAGTAACAACCAGGAAAGCCTGGAGACTGAGAAGAGGGCTGACTTCCCAGAACATCAGGGACAGAGAGGGGAGGGGTGAGGACATCTTGGACATGAGCTGCCATTAGCTGAAGAAACGTACTGTCTTGTGCCTCGCTGTTCCGATCAGCTCCCAGGATAGGCCCCACAGCAGGTACTTCTGCTTGTCCTCATGGGAAGGGCAGGGTTATTCACAGACTGATTAAGACTGACAAAATCAGGCCTGCTAGGCAAGAACTCTACCACCAAGCTACTTCCCCCCAGCACTTTGTGTAGTGAAAGGGCCTGTGGTGGTTCGTACTGACTGCCAACTTGACAGAATTGATGACATCTTGGACAAAGATCTGGACATATTTATGAGGGATTTTCTAGGTAAGTTTAGGTGGGAACACTTACCCTTATGTGGACTGGGGTTCTGGATTGCATAAAAAGGAGAAAGCAAGCTAAGCAAGAGCATCCATTGCTCTCTGCTTCCTCACTGTGGACATAATGAGGCCGATTACTCTCCTACTGCCTGGCCATCCCTCCTAGGTAGATGGCATCCCCAGGAACTGTAGCCAAAGTTAACCCTTCCATCGTTAAGCTGTTTCTGGCAGGTGTTTTGCCATAGCAATGAGACAAGCAACCACTCAAGAACACAGTACTTAGCTGACTCCAGACACAGGGACTGTTGGGTCATAATGCCAGTATTTCACATTGGTGCTTTGTCAGCGAGTCCTTGTGTGAGCACCCATGGGTCCAGGTATCCCTTCTGAGCCCTTCCTCTCTAAAGTACACTTCTCACTGGCATGAAACCTCATGACTGTGACTGGCTTACTCTATCCTAGGCCCACTGTGGGGCAAAGTGTCCCTTTTTTTCGTTCTGTTCCCCCACGGAACTCATGGGGCATCTCCTTTTCTGGATTGTTTTTCCTGGGGTACTGACCCAAGAAAGAACAGTAACAAGCAAGAGTTTACTTCTCTCTATTGTGTAATTAATTAGCCCTGAATTAAGCTGCTCAATGAGCTGGGGTGCTGTTTTGTTGTTTAGGCTGGCTTTGAACTCCTGGACTCCAACAATCCTCTTACCTCAGGCTCCTACGCAGCTGGGCTGTACACCACTGTGCCTGCTAGGAGTGGACTGTGTTACATCACAGTTTCTGTGTGTGGCCGATTCCAGAACCCAGTTTGGTAGCTAGCTCTGGTTCAGAGACTCTCAGGAGCTGCAAGTATCTGAGCTTGACCTGAGTCTGAGCGTGGTACATTCATACAGCCGGCAGGGTGGGGCTGGCTAGCTCTTAGTGCGAAGCCCCAGCTCCTAAAGCAGTGCTTCAAAGACTCAGTCAGGTTTAAGATCTTTACCAAATGAGTACAATCCTGGGCCAGGTACAGGGCAAGGGCAACAGAAGAGGTGGATGAGAGCATGGGGGACGGGAGGTAGGAGGAGGCACTGGGGGATTGGGCTCGTGATCCCAAGAAGCAAAGTGGCTCAGTGGGGACCCACAAAGGGCACTAGGCATGAAGGGATGGAATAGAACCACTGTCACACCCAGTGCACTCCACAGCGGGGACAGAAATCTAACATCAGGAGAATCTCAACTGTGTTCAGTTGGAGTTAGATCAAACATGACTGCCACCATCCTGCCCGGATCCCTAAAATGAACAGCACCAGGAACACATAGAGTGGTGGATTCTGGGAATGAAGAAACAGGGGTCTTTCTTCTTCTCTCCCCTCCTCTCTTCTTTTTCTCCCTCCCTACCCCCCCATATTTATAATATCGGGGGGGGGGGTGAACCAACCCAGGACCTCCTGTGTACTTATGCACTTCAGCACACAGTTACAGCCCCAGCCCAGGAATTTCTTTCCTGAGCAGGGTCACTGCATCCAAAGCCACCGATAGAGCAGACATTTGAAGGTGGCTCTCCACCTTCCTGAGGGAATGGTGAGCAACACCATGCCTGTATGTGAGTTCCGGACTGCATTTAAAGGAGACAGCTAGTGGACTGTGGGCGATCACCATTCTTGTCTACTGTTTTAAGGGAGAATGGACTGGCTTTGGCTCAGTTCCAGGTTAGACTCTGTCATGGCAGAGAGGTGTGTGGCCGGATCCTGAGGGAACCAATCACAGGCGCAGCTGTAACCAGGGAGGGGATGCAAAGGTGCACACCCATGCTCAGCTCTCTTTTTCTACTTTTTGTTTTTTGTTTTTTGTTTTTGTTTTTGTTTTTGAGACAGGGTTTCTCTGTGTAGCCCTGGCTGTCCTGGAACTCACTCTGTAGACCAGGCTGGCCTCGAACTCAGAAATCCACCTGCCTTTGCCTCCCAAGTGCTGGGATTAAAGGCGTGTGCCACCACTGCCCAGCTTTTTCTACTTTTTTTTTTTGTAACTAAAGCTTTATTCTATACAACTTGAAATACAGACTCTGATCCTTTTGGCATTGCAGACTGCCCAGTTACCTGGAAACTTATTACTGATTTTCTCTTTTTTCTACTTATAGAGCTGAGGTCCCACCCACAATTAACTCAGAGCTTCCCACACCAATTAACATAATGAAGAAAACCCGGTTCTGGAATGTAGAGGCCCAGCTCTCCAGTGATTCTAGGTTCTGTCAGGTTAACAATTAACACTAGGTTACGTAGCCAGCTAGTAACCTTTGCTGTCTTGGGACAAAGGGCAACCAACCAGGCCAGGCCAGCTCAGGGCTGCCTTCAGAAAAAGGAGTGGGAAGAAGGCTCATAGTAAACCTTTTCCAGGGTTTGTAGGAGAGGCAAGCACGGCTCTCCTGAGGTGCCTCCAGCCCTCGTTCTAACAACTCTACCTCAGGTAAAAACAGTTATCTGAGCCAGGTGTGGTGGCACATGCCTTTAGTTCCATGAGTCAAGACCAGCCTGGTCTACAGAGTAAGTTTCAGGATAGCCAGGGTTACACAAATAAGCCTTGTCTTGAACCCCCACCTTCCTCCCAAAACATATATCTGCATGTACAGGAAATACGACATCAGCACCTTCAGGGAGATAAGTGATAGTTGACCTTTGACCCCTTCTTTTTATTTATTTTTTGCCCAAATTCCTTTGTATAGAGAATGTTCTACTCATATTCAGAAGGAAGATTTTTTTTCTTTCTATTATTCTTAAAAAAGCTGTCATATTGTCGCATACTTCCTTTTTAGCTTTTTCTTCAAGATCTAACAAGAATAAGAGGATTGTGACACTGAGCCCATCCTCACACAGAGTTCTTTTATTCTTTAATTTTAGAACCCCCCCCCTTTTTTTTTTTTTTGAGACAGCCCAGGATGTCCTTGAACTCCTGATCCTCTACCTCCTCAGTGGTAAGATTACAGACACAAAGCACCATGTCCAGTTTAAATTTAGAGCTTTAAAAAAAAGTATCCTCCCTCCACGTGACAGGTAATATGGATAAAAGAACAGTTCTTTGTGTGTTCATAAATTTTACCCATCATGTGCTGCTGTGCAGATTCCTCTGGGATGAAGCCCCGAGCTCTGAGGGTGAAGCTTCATGGAGAACGTGTGCTTAGCATACCTGAAGCCATGAGTGCAATCCCTAGCATCAAAAAATAAACAAGCTCTAAACCAGGTGGTGGTGGCAGTGGTGGTGGTGCATGCCTTTAATCCCAGCACTCTGGAGGCAGAGATGGGCCGAGCTCTGAGTTTGAGGCTAGCCTGGTCTAGAGTAAGTTCCAGAACAGCCAAGGCTACACAGAGAAACCCTGTCTCAGGAGAAAGAAAAAAAAAAAATCTAACAACAAAAAAGAATTAATTAAGCTATGTCCAATCTTACTTTAGGGGTCACTCCTTTCACAGCATGGCAGAGGTATCAACCACTTCCTCACACACTGCTGTACCTCAGGTGGACGCTGGGCCTTGCAACCACCCCCCTGGAGTGTTGGAGATACCACACCACCAGGACAGTGTAGCCTTGAAGGTATGTGACACCAAGTGTCCCTTCCCCCACACTGGCTGGATATGAGCACTGGGGGCTGAATGGGGTGAACATTTTCTGGCTTCAAGAGCTTTCTTCTGCTTTCAGGGTCCCTCCCAGGCTGATCTTTCACTTTTCCAGAATCCTTGCTTGGCTTTTGTGTTTGGGCCAGCAGGAAAAAAGCCCTTGGCTTGGCTTCTTATCTGTCAGGAATCCAACATTTCCAGGGGGCTTGCTCGGTTTCAAGTATTGCCTGGTGCTTTTGCTCGCTCTGTAGCTGAGCTTTTAGCCAGGATTTCTTGGCTCTGGGAAAGATCGAATGCCTGCCTCCCCGAGTGCTCTGGGTCTGTGTTTCATTTGCAGCTGCCTGGCCCTGCACTGGGCGACACTCTCAACCCACCCCTGCCAGCCCAGCCCATCCTGCATGGCCAGCAGAGGAGGCCCTTTGTGTGGTTGTCCTGCAGTGTGGGAGGAGGTGCTTCCGGTTTCCTCCTCAGCCCGAGTCCTGCCTTTACTTCAGCACAGCCCAGGGCAGGGTGGCACTGCCTTCAAGGGTGTGCCGGCCATCTCCTAGACCTCCTAGAACATCCTAGAATGGGATGCCAACCCTAAGCAGCCCTGGGCCCTAACTGCTTCTGAGTCAGATTGGGAGCAGGTCAGCACCTGGTGCTTTTCTGATAGAACTTCGAAGCTGATCTTTCCCTACTGGGTTTGACAAGGTGGTAAAGATTTGGAACCAAAAGAATTCAGCAGTCTTGTAGGATGTTAGGACTCAGGCTCTGCCTGCCAAGGGTCTCCTTCCTGGATTCCCCCAGGCACTCCCTGACTTTGGCCTGATGCGTGGCTGCCAGGCCCTGGAGTCCAAGTGTCAGGGAAAAGACTGAGCCAAGGGCTATAGTTTACAGGTACCAGCTGGCAGCCAGTTTAGGATTTGAACACAGAAGCAGAGAACTCGAGGACTCTCCAGTGTGTGTCCTGATCATCAAAGGTGGTCTGTGTCCTGGCATCTCCCAGAAGTGAAGAATCATGGGAAAGTAACAAGGCCCTGGCGAAGGTGCCCTTCTTTCCCCCTGGGGACTGTAAGGGGTGACCCAGAGCTCTGCTTGTTCCGGGTACCATGACCTACATGCAGATAGATAGTATCTGGAGCCTAGGGAAAGTAATTGTCACCAGTGTGCAGTTTTACCTGGTTAGGGGGAGAGCGGTTGAGTCCCTGGGGAGGGTCTCTGACAGTTCTCACCTTAGTGAGCGTTTGGAAGACAGAGCAGGTCATAAAGAGGCTGCATTCTCCCAGGATTGCCCAAACCCAAGAGGTGACAGACTTGAGTGCTTTGAAGATGAAGGGTCTCATGGGTGTGAAGAGACATGGTGATCAAGGCATCTCTTATAAAGGTTAACATTTAATTGGGGCTGGCTTAGGTTCAGAGGTTCAGTCCATTATCATCATGGTGGGACGCATGGCAGTGTAAGGCAGACATGGTGCTGGAGGAGCCAAGATTTCTACATTTTGTTTTGAAGGTATCTAGGAAGACAGTCTTCCAGACAGCTAGGAGAAGGTTCTCAAAGCCCACACCACAGTGACACACTTCCTCCAAGGCCACACCTACTCCAACAAGGCCACGCCTCCTAATAGTGCTACTTCCTGGGCCAAGCTTATTCAAACCCCCAGAGTCTCCTTAGATGCTTTGCACCCAAGGACTTCCTTTGGTCTCCTGCAACATAGCAGGGCGACACACGTTTCACTCTTGAGTCACCCCACTCATGGTGCTCAGGCTCTAGCCTCAATTACAGACAAGAAAACTGATGCTCAGAGTTCATTGGACTGCCCAACGTCTGTTGAGTACCTGAGGAAGTGCACCCACAGCCTGAGGTTGCTGTCTAGAGCCCAGCGAGGTGACAAGCAGGTGCTGGGGGTGTGAACCCCTGCCTCTGGTACCCACTGGTAGTCCCTAGACCCCAGCTCTGGCCCTGCAGCCCCTCAGCCCAGGAGCACATGGTGGGGTGAGAGGAAGCATTATTGCTGAGTGGAAGCTGGATCGCATTTGTATCCAGCTCAGCTGGTGCACCGCACTGTATAGCAAGAGCTTTGTTGTGAAGACACCAGGAACTAGAGGAGAAGGCTGAGAATCACAGCCCCTCAAATTGATAGGGGTACCTGTATAGGAAGTTCTGTTTCTCCTCAGCTGCCTGGAGTGCTTCCAGCAGGATCAAGTGCCTGTGTTCCCTGAAGCTTGTCATCTGGTGGGCTTGTGCAAGTCTTGACCTTTTGACCTCTAAGTCTCTCACTTTCTTCTTCCTGAAGCTTCCTGGCCCATGAGGAAATCCATGTCCTCACAGCCCTCTCCAAGAGAGATTTCTTAGGCCAAGCACCTTGGATTCCAGAATATCCTTTTGTTCCAAATCTCCGTCCCCTTTGGGCAGTGAAACTACTTAGCAGATATCAGAACAGAGCACTGCCATTGTAACTTATCCACAGAGAATGAAGTAGAATAGCAGAAATTAAGAAGCAAAGTGAGCTGGACATCAGGAGTTCAAGACCATCCTCAGCTAAAATATGGGTTCCAGCTCTCCTGGACTACACACACACCACACACACACACACACACACACACACACGAACACACGGAGTGGCTTTTATTTATGCTGGTTAATAGCAATGTGCCTATGTAGACTCATCAAATGTGCTGCCCTGTTGTGATAGCAGGCAGAGGT
>NW_022196905.1:10800275-10815998 GCF_008632895.1 Mastomys coucha
TTGTCGACTACCTAAGAACGCTCTAGCACATTAAGCTTATCTTTAAAATTGAAGCTGAATGTCGCAGAGCTCATGCCTGTAATTGATGCTAACCTTGGACAACATAGCAAGACCACAGCTGCAAAAATAAATGGACAAAATTAATTTAAAACTTCAAAATAAAATAACCCCAGCATTCAGAATGCTCATCACCAGGCCCTCCCCAACACTGCTTCTCCTTAAGGTCACCGGTCATCTCTGAACACTGCCCCCTCTCCTCTGTCATTATCTGGTTAGGATGACATTGAACTCTTGATATTTCTGCCTCTGCCTCCCAAGTGCTGGGACTAGGGTCAGCCAGATGGTAAAGGTGTTTAAGCCGAGACTGAATGGTTCTTGGGGTAAGAGGCTGACCCTGACCACACACTGGGACTACAGGTGTGGGTCACATCGCTCAGACAGTACCCCACAGTATAAAAGCATGCACAGCTTGATCCTAGGCTCCTAATGGCTGCTGCTTTTTCCTCTCTGGTAACTTCTGCCTCAGGACTCATGTCCTTACTGTTTCTTCTATTGGAGCAGTTGTCCACAGATCTTGAGGGCTGCCCTCTCTTTGCTGCTAAGGTCTCAAGACCCACCTCTCCGTGTGGCATCTTCCAGACCAGCACTGCACCTCAGTCCCAGAATGTTAGTGTAGCTTAGCCCTGTTCCCTTATCCTTTCCACACCCCACCCCACCCCCTTTCCCAGGCCTGCCCTCATTCTCCAGGATTTTCCTCCTACCTCAACCTTCAAGCTCTGGGATTTCAGGCATGGGCCATTATATACAGCCTACTATTAATTTCTTCATATATTCACCAACATATAAAACGGTTTAACTTTGTATCTACTCTGCTCTTCCTATTAAGATATAAAATACTGGAGTAGGGAAGATATCTCAGTTGGGAGCGAGCCTGCTACACAGACCCGAATTTGGATCCCCAACACTGACGTAAAATTGCTTGCTACAGCACATCTGTCACCCCCTGGGGGGTGGTGGCAGGTAGAGAGATCCTGGAGCTCACTGGTCAGCAGGCCTAGCTGAATCGCTAGGTTCACTGAGAGACTTAATTCCTTACTTGCCTTGATGCTCTGACATTACACCCTGACAAAAGTAACATGTTAATTTACATCATGGTAGGGGAACAGCAGGAACTTCAGGGAACTGGTTGCATTGCTTCTGCAGTTAGCAAAAAGAAAGGAACGGATGTTCAGGATTAAGTAGCTTCCTCCTGTTTATGCAGTCCAGGACCCAAGCCTAGGGAACCACAAAATCTTCTATGTCACTCAAGACAACCTCTAAGGTATGCCAGGTGATTCCATCCAAATTCTGTCAAGTTGACAATCCATAGAGATCCTCACAGGGACCCTGTCTCCAGTGGACAGTGATGGAGGAAGACACCGATACTGGTGTCTGGTCTCCTCCAGTATGACATATGCATGTGCATCCACACGAACACACAGACACCACACACCCACACATTTAAATATATTTATACATACACCAGTGGTTCTCAACCTCCCCAATGCTGGGACCTTTTAATACAGTTCCTCATGTTGTGGTGACCCCCAACCATACAATTATAATCATAACTCTAAGTTTGCTGCTGTTATGAACTGTAACATAAATATCTGATATGCAGGATATCTGATGTTCGACCCTTAAAGGGGTCACGACACACAGGTTGAGAACTACTGACATACACAAACGTTTTTTAAATCCTAGGCTTGGGCTGTAGCCACTTGTTAGAGTGGCTTCCTAGCTTGTGTAAGGCTTTGAGCTCCATCCAATAAACACAGCAACAAACACCGTGCTGAAAAGCGGGTGTTGGCCGGGTGCAATCAGAGGGCCTGGTGCACTCTGCGCACGCACTGGATTTGATATAAACATTCACTGGAGAAGGAACTTAGAACCCAGGTTGTGAAGAGGATGCCAACTCAGGATGTCTACTGCAGGACGGAAGAGAGAAGCCAGAGAGTTCCCTGCTTCCCATGGGTTGGCTGTGGACAGGAGAATGGGCGGGGTAAATAGAAGATGGACAGGCAAGGGCAATACTAAGCTTTCCTCTCTGGGTCTGAGTTAGCAGCTATGCCGAGGAGGTCGGATCAAGGAGCAGGAAATCCCTAGCAAAGGTTTCAGGATGATTAATAGGTTGAAGGGTACGCAGCATCTCTGCGTCCTTAACTAAGTGCTCTCTCGTGGGAACCCAGGAATTTAGAAGACAAAGACATCCAGAAGAGTCTGGGAGCCATGGGGAACCAGAGATTGGTCCCCTCGGATTTCAGAAGTAAGAAAAACCCATTACCCAACCTTTTAGGGACCAATATTGAGTTCCTGTTTCGGAAGGTCTCCCTAGGTAATTAAGGACTTGCTGAACTCACAGAAGGCTCTCTTACACACACACACACACACACACACACGGGTTAGACTGCTAACTCTGACCTCTCGCCATCTGCCACACTTAGATTTTTCCGGAACACACCGCACAAACTGCTCACAGGCAGTGCTGCATCCAGTGACGGAACACGGGCTTCCCCAGACCTCCACCCTAAGGATGTATCACGATCACAGCTTCTTGCCTTCCCAGCCCCCTCTACCCAATTTCTAATTCCATTGTTAGGGTTGGAAAAAAACCCCACGGCATCCTGGGTTGAATGGTTTTAACTCTGCCAATCCCAGGAGCTCCAACGAGTCGCAGCCTCCCGCTGGGGAATAGTGACTGAGACATCTCCCTAGGCTACTGAGGATTGGGGTCGTACCCCCCACCACCAGTCCCCACGCCTAAACACCCGAGTCAGGGTTTCTCTGTGTAGCTCTGGCGGTGTTGGAACTCGCTGGCCTGAAACTCGGCGATCTTACCTGCTTCTGCCTCCGGAGTTTAAAGCCGTGCGTCACCACGCCCAGCTTTGTTTTTTATTTTAAGAACTGAAACAAGTTATCAATCGGAAACTCCCAAGGTGTCCCCAGAGACCTCCCAGAGGCCACTGGGTCTTGAGGTCTCCATGACTTTCGTGCCGTGAGGCTCTGGGGTCGCGATCCCCATAGGGTCCTCCCTATTAGGGTGGTTAGTCCAACTCGGTCTGGGGCACCCTAGCCGGGGGCATTCTGGTACCGCTCTGCATTGGTGCATAAACCCTGCTCGTCCCACCTGCTCTGAAGTTAACCTCACCCCAGCCTCGGCTAAATTCTCCACTAGACAGATGCGAGCAGGATAAGAAACGTGCAGGGGAAGGGGCCCGGGATGCCGGCGCAGTATTTAAAGAACACACACACAAAACACACTTGCAATATCCCTGGGCAGCCACTCCCCCAGGCGGAGGGGCAGCTCCCCCTGGCGGCCGAGCATGGCCTTGCGAGCCCTGCACGCCTGCTTAGCTATGCACCGGAGCCAGAAGAGCCTACAAGCTTGTGGAGAAACTGTGATAGCTTGGGGAAGGGAATGAACGTGTCCAGTAAGTTCTGAGAAATGCCAAGGGCCAAGGAAAGGGGCCTTCCTAACGATAGGTTTTCTGTGTTTAGCCTTGGCTGTCCTGGAAGACTAAGCTGGCCCCAAACTCAGAGATCTACCTGCTTCTACCTCCTAAGTGTTGGGATTAATAGTAAGGGCCATCCTGCAGGACTCCTCCTTCCATTTTCAATGGATCCCTGACATCTTCCTGACACAGCGCCAGCCCTTTACCTGCAGTTGTTATTATTATTATTATTATTATTATTATTATTATTATTATTATTATCATTATCATCATCATCATCATCATCATCATCATCATTTTTTTATTTTTATTTTTTTTAAATACAGGCATCTTACTATGTTGCCTAGGGGTCTTGAAATTGTGTTCTCAAGCAATCCTTCTTCCTCATCCTCTGGAGTAGCCTGGACTACATGCTTGTGCTCTGTGATGATGACATTTAACAATCATGTTTAACCATCATTGTACTTAAAATACCAGTGCAATTTAAAGATCCCCACCCTCTCGCCACCCTCTACTTTCTTGCTGGCTTTGAGTGTGCTTGTCCCTTGTGGCACCCACACATTTCTCTCCTTTTCTCATGCTCAGTCACTAAAATGTAGGCTCTTAACATGCTCATCATAGCCCAGAGCCCTGCAGTACCCCTTTGGCATGTCTGGACCTCTCCTATCCCACCCAGGACCCCAGGGGGATCCGAGGGTTTCTTCTTTCTTTCTTTCTTCCTTCCTTCCTTCCTTCCTTTCTTTCTTTTTTTTTTTAACTCAGCTTCTTTCTGTACTCCAGTCTGGCAGGATGCAGCCACCCCACTGGCTGAGGCCCCTCTTCCCCTGTTAGCAGGTGCTCAGTGCTCTCAGCCTCCTTTCTTTATCTGGAATTTCTCTCCTCTGGCTACTCCTCCACTAATATCAGGCAGGCTCTCCCTGCGTTCCCTCTGAATCCCTCTTTTCCCAGCCAAAGGTTCCTATTTATCCCGTTTATGTCTGGTGGGAGTACCTCCAACTTCACACCTTCCTTCTCTCTAAAGTGCTTTCCTCCTGTATCAGTTCTGTATTGACACACAGCAGGCCACCGCCCCTTGGCTTCAAACAATAAACATTTATTTGCTCCGGAGTCTGTGGGCCAGCTGTTGAGCCTGCCAGCCGGCCTCCGCTATGACTTGCTGATGTGTATATGGTGAGCTGGCAGGACACGGCTGGTGCTTGACTGTCACCTAAGGTGAAACCGTGACTGGGTCACATGTGCTGCATTCAAGCAGCCTGGTCTGTCTCAGGCTTCTTACCATTGCCAAAGACACAAATGCAAAAGCAAGCTATAAGACTTCTTGGACCCCGGCTTGGAGCTAATACATGCTTACTTCTGCCACATACTCAGGGAGGTTAAGTCACAAGGCCAGGCCAGACACAAGACTGAGCGAAGACACTTCAGCTCTTGCTGAAAGGAGTTATGGAAGACAGCGGCTGTAGTCTAGAGAGATGGTTCAGTCATTCGAGGCTAAGGCTCACAGCAAAAGGACAGGAGGACTGCAGCCATTTAGTGTTCAGCTCAGCCTTATGCTCACAAATGGAGGCTGGCTCCCTACCATGATTGAGACCACTAGCACAGCCATTACTGCCAGCACTGGCAGACCCACACTGCCTACAGCACTGGTGCCCACTGGCATCTATATGACCAGTGGGCACCAGGGAAGTGACCTTGCTCATGTTTTCCTGGTCCCCCATGGAAGCCTGCCTGTCTAGAACTGGGACCAGTTTGCAGTCACAGCTGTCTGTCACTGAAGTCAAACAGGCCTGAGGAGAGCTGCTGGCACTTCTTCCTGTGGTGTCTGGGCATGAGTGGTGGCTTCTCAGCTTCTGTTTCTTGTCTGTAAATAGGAGTGGCTGCAGAGCCACATACAGAACACAAGCCCTGGAGCCTGTGTTTAGAAGGTCATCAGAGCTTGTATCTGAGGACAGAGCTGCTAGGTGAAATCGCTGTGGAGTACCTGCCCCCAAATGTATGTCACTCACAGGGTCCTTTCACAGACACCCCCTCTCAGTCCCCCCTGTCCTTTGTGGGGAAGACTTAGGCACTTCTGAGGCTGCCTTAATATCTACCCAGACTACACTTCCTGGGTCTGCACTGTACCCTGGTTTAATTTTAAACCTACTAGCTCCAATATTTAACTCAGAGCTTGGCATGGAGGGATCTGTGCTGGCTAGTCTTATGTCAGCTTGACACAAGCTAGAGTCATCGGAGAAGAGGGACTCTCAGTTGAGAACATGCCTCCATCAGCTCGGCCTGTAGGCAGGTTTACAGTGCGTTTTCTTAATTAGTGATTGATGGGGGAGGGCCCAGCCCTTTGTGGTTCCATCCCTGGACAGACAGTTCTAGTAGTATAGTATAAGACAGCAAGCTGAGCGGGCCATGGAGAGCAAGTCAGTAAGAAGCATTCCTCCACGGTGTCTGTTCCAGTTTCTGCTTCAGGCTGCTGCTTGGCTTCCCTCAGTGATGGACTTATTAGCTGTAAGGTAAAATAAACCCTTTCCTTCCCACGTTGCTTTTGGCCATGGAGTTTTATCACAGTAATAAAACCCACCACAAAAAATGGTGCCCAATAAAATTCTTAGCAAAAGAGAAGTCATGCTAACAAATGCTAAGCAGATTAAAATTTCAAGATGCTCTCTAATTTGAAACTTATGAAAGATATTTTGTTTTGCTCTGCTGCCAAGGCTAGCCTTGAATTCCTGAGCTCAAGTGATCCTCCTATCTCAGAGTAGTTAAAACCGTTGGAAAAAAGTTTGAATTTTGGAGCATTCTACGTCAACTGGTAAAGTCTATACAAAATCTGAAAGTATACTCCAAAATCTGAACTATTCTGAAATCCAAACATTGGGACTAGAAAGTCTGTGGTCTTTTTGATAAGGGATCCTCAACTGGTAGTTTCTCTTTTCCTTGGGTGAGAGCATTCTGTTCTGTTCTCAAGCTAAGTCAATTCATTATGGCTCAAGGGAAGATGTGCCTAGGAACTGGGAGGAAGGGCAATCCTCTTTGCCAACAGTAGTTGCTAGAACAGGTGGAGGGACAGGTCAGGGAGGGCTGGGGCGCCTCATCGGAAGGTGCCTTGACCTTCGTGGTCAGCATTTCCACACTCTCTTCCAGTCCTCAGCCACTCAGGGTTGACAGTGAACCCCAGAGTCTGTTGATGGCTTCCTAGGGAGTTCAGATCACAGAAAATCGCCATCCTGCCTCTGCTTCCCCACCCATTGCAGAGTGTTGTAACAGCCTGAGATTGCAACCAGTATGTCTTAGTTAAGATTTTACTGCTGTGAACAGACACCATGACCAAGGCAACTCTTATAAGGACAACATTTAATTGAGGCTGACTTACAGGTTCAGTCCATTATCATCAAGGCGGGAACATAGCAGCATCCAGTCAGACATGCTGCAGGAGGAGCTAAGAGAGAGTGTTACAACTTTTTCCGAAGGCAAGCAGGAGAAGACTGGCTTCCAGGGAGCTAGGATGAGGGTCTTAAAGCCCATGCCCACAGTGACACACTTCCTCCAACAAGACCACACCTACTCCAACAAGGTCACACCTCCAAATAGTGCCACTCCCTGGACCAAGCATATTCAAACAACCACACAGTAGATCCTGAAAGAAGTCAGGCTGTCTGGATTGAAATAGACATCAGGCCACAGAGAGCATGGTGAGAACAGACTCTCCAGAGACAGCTTCAGTAAACCAGCTCTTTAAATGGGGGGAAACAAAGGCTATTAAACTTTTGAAGGTGAGTAGGGGCTTTCAGGGTCAATGTATGTCATTGCCCAGGGTCAGTGCACTGCCAATGCCTTATTTGCATAAGGAGGAATTCTAGGTGCTGCTAGACATGACCTTATGCTGGGTGGTGGTGGCGCAAGCCTTTAATCCCAGCACTTAGGAGGCAGAGGCAGGTGGATTTCTGAGTTCTAGGCCAGCCTGGTCTACAGAGTGAGTCCAGGACAACCAGGACTACACAGAGAAACCCTGTCTCGAAAAACCAAAAACAAAAACCAAAAAAAAAAAACAAAAACAAAAACATAAAAGACATGACCTTATAAGGGGAGAGGAAGTTTAACTTGGCTACAGGACATGTGACCTCCTCCAGGGAGCAAAGGAGGGGGTGCAGAGCTATGTGTGCTGGGACACACAGGCCTAGGGCAGGAGGGGAGCAGTCCTATGCCTGCTAATTTCAAGATGAGATTTCTGGGGTATGGACATACCTCGACTCCACTCTTGCTCGTGTGGGCTGCATGCTCCCCACCACGTCCCAGGCTCCCTAGCCCCTCCCCCCCATGTCCCAGGGCTCCCTAGCTCCTCCCCTACATCCCAGGGCTCCCTAGCCCCTCCCCGCTTAGCCCCACAGAAAATAATGGCACCAAGCACAGATGAAAAGGGACAGTTGTGACCGGGTGTGTCCAGGAGCCATTAGGATGGGTTAAACATCTCACAGAACAAGTTCACATATACCCACATGTGTGTACTTCAGAGTGAGGGCAGAGACAGAAGTACGGAACAGTGACTGGGGCTAGGGGGATGGAGAGCACACCCTAGGGCCTCAGGATCTTCCCCAAGCCAGGATGTGGAAGTCCTATGAGAGAAATGTGTGAGCAAGGTGGGACGTAGCACGGGGGGGGTGGGGGGGCTCTTCTGTTATGGTGGTAGAAAGGTATCCTGGACCAGTAAGGGAGAGGATGGAAGCAGAGAAGTGTAAAGAAGGCTGACTCTCTGCTTCTGTTTTTCACCTGTTTTGTCTGTAGTTGGGCTCCTCTGAAAGGTAAGTGCACATCAGTACACGGCTGTGTTAAAAGTACACAGAAAAAAAGTAGGGGGATGGGAGTGAGTGGGTACGTGTGTTTAATGGCAAGTCGTTGCTCAGGGTGAGCTTGAGAAAGCAAGTGGGGACCTGGAATGAACAAATCATGGAAAAGGGACTTGAAAACCCTAGAGCAGTGGTTCTCAACCTGTGGGTCGTGAGCTCTTTGGGGGTTGTATACCAGATATCCTGCCTATCAGATATTTATGTTATAATTCATAACTAGCAAAGTTACAGCTATGAGATGGCGAATGAAAATAATTTTATGGTCGTGCCACAGCACGAGGCATAGGGAAGGCTGAGAACCTCTGCCGAAGAGTGTAGATTTACGTTCCAAGAGGAGGGGTCTGATTGACAGACAGACAAGGGAGGTGACGCTGGCATGGCAGGGCCCCAGAGTCACTCGCTAACAGACCACATGTGGTGTTAGCTCTTGGGCCTCTGTACCAGAATTAACCCAGCTGCTCCATAAAATATCTACCTAGCTATGAACAGTGGTACAGGCCTTAGCCACAGGGCTAGCATTCTGTATAAACTCCATCCCCACAGATACCTGGCAGCAGTCAGGTATGCTCCTCCCCATGGTGGCCTGGCCCTATAAAAGGGACTGCTTGCCCCCTCCTCTCTCTCTTACTCCTGCTTCTCCACCTTGCCTCTTGCCCTCTTGCTCCCCCCCACCCCCATTCCCTTCTCCCTTCTCTCCACATGGTCATGGACGGCCCCTACTTCTCTACTCTCTGCCTTTCTCTGCCTCTGCTACCCTCTTAAGCCCCCTTTCCCCACACCTCGCCAGAACACATTATTATAGCTCTTTCTCTTTTTATGATCACAACACACAGAACTCAGGAAGCAGAAGCATATGAATCTCTTGTGTATTTAAGACCAGCCTGGTCTACATAGTGAGTTTCAGGACAGCCAGAGCTACACAATGAGACCCAATCTGAAAAATAAATAAATAAAGGCCAGCCGGGCCAGCCCTCCTGAGGCCATGTTGATGTTGTGGGGCTCGCTGCCACTGGGGGCCATATTGATGTGAGTGGCCTAGACTGCTACCTGAGGCCATGGTGTTGTATGATCAGTGTGGCTGCCAGGAGCTACATCTGGGTCCAAGGTTCTACCGCAGCTGAGGGCCATATTCACAGTCTGTGCTGTTGCCAGAAACCATGCGGAAGCCCATGATCCTGGCTCCTGCTGACTATGAAGATGCACAGTTGAGAGAGAGGGACAGGGAAGGATTCTGTGACAACCCCATCTCCACCCCAACTCTACCCCTGAAAAATAACAGCCTAAACAGGAAGTCATCAAAGAGAACTCTTATAAAGTATGATGGGGATGCTGAAGTATAGCTCTCCACAATGACAGCTTCTGGTCAGTGCAGGAGGGGAGGGACTCAGCTCTATTTAAGGGCAGACCACTGAGAGTTTGACCATGCTCCAGAGGGTATGTACACAACACAAATTGGACTCTTTTTTAAAAAAATTTTAATTAATTGATTAGTTAATTAATCAATTATTTAATTTTTTTGGAGGTCTCAAGGGTCAGGGACAGACATGAAAGGACTGGGAAATGAATGTGATCAAGGTACATGATGTGAAACTCCCAAAGAATCAATAAAAATATTATGTTGAAACAAACAAACAACAATTCCCACCTATCTAATCTCTGGGTATTGGGCTCTTGAATGAGCTTAGGAAATTCAAGTTTTTTATTTGAACTTTTTTTTTTTTTTCTGAGACAGGGTTTCTCTGTGTAGTCCTGGCCGTCCTGGAACTCACTCTGTAGACCAGGCTGGCCTCAAACTCAGAAATCCACCTGCCTCTGCCTCCCACGTGCTGGGATTAAAGGCTTGAACTTATTATTAAGATGCATTTTATTTTTAATTATGTGTTGGGGTGTGTGTATTCATGACTATAGGTGCCCATGGCTGATGGCTTTAAAAGTCATATTCTGGCTCCTGGTTGATCCAAGGTAGCCCAGGAATCTGTATTACCAGGGATTTGCTCAGATAATTAATATGGTTCCTTGGCATTGGTGCTCCGGGAGGGAATTAGCAGGAAAAGTTTTAAGCTGTGCTGTTTTCCCTCTCTTTGCAATTCTGTCTTGATCCAGGCCAAGCTCGACTGTCTTGTCCTCCCTCTGCACTACCATGCTTGGTATTCACTGCCTTTTAAAACTGACCAGTGTGATCAGCACCCAGAGACTGAGTGGGCCTTGGGATGCGGAGATGATGGGAGGTGGCCACTATTTCAGAATACTTTTGACTGATGAGAGCCCAAGTGGGTTCCATTACGAACTGAATCTGAAGAAGCATTCCCTACAGGCTTGTGCGTTGAGTGTTTGGTCCTTAGTTGGTGTGAAGTGATAGAAATTTTAGGAGGTAGAGCCTCAGTAGAGGTAGATGTCCCAGAAAGATTGCATTTTCTGTTGGTTTACTCTGGTCCAGCCTCCCTTCTGTTCTCCTTCCCAGCCCGTGTCCTTCTCCTCCTCCTGTCTTATGACGAGCTAGAATCAGCAAAGCCAAGGATGATGGACTGAACGCTCTGAAACTGTGAGCCAAAATAAGTACTTTCTCCTTCATGGTGTTTGGTTCAGACTGACAAGACGAACACAGCAAATTTGCTGGATCATACAAACAAAACTCATTCCAAAGAACTCAGCCTTCTCACCTGCACCAGCTGCTGTGCAAGACTCTGAGAATATTGTCGCACTCATAAAATGTGAGCAGACACATGTATAGGGACCTATCCTTGGCCTGCACCCCTGAGTCTACTTTCTGCCTGGGTCATACCAGGGACACCTTCTATCCCTAGAGTAGAGGTGCTACTCTGGCTATGTAGGCTACATCTCTCATGGTGATTAAACTTCAGGGCAGCCTGGCTCTCAGCCCTTGGTCTTAAGACTCCACTAAATGTAGCCCTTTCCCACACAAAATACCATTTCAGTTCTTATCCAGAAATAACACTGGGTGCCATTTGCAATCCACTTAATATAAAAAGGGGCAAAGGTGTGTAAGGTCAAAACTATTTTCATAGTAAGATGCATTTGCTCTCCCCACTCTTGTCTTCCCCTTATGGGAAGAAAGCTAGCTGCTTTGGGAAACACAGTCTATATCATAGCAGACCCAAATGGCAAAGCAAACAGGAGACTCCATCTGCCTTTCATTAAGCTAAACAGTAAAAATAAATAAATAAATAGATGGCAGAAATGTAAAATAGTACCATACTTAACATTTTTTTTTGTTTCACAAACTATATTTTTCTAAACAAACCCACATGTAGTGGTTTTATTATTATAAGAAGTAACTATCTTCTAGATTCTCAGTTTTCACTCCTAAATTGGTAAATGTTCAGATGTATAACCCACATAGCCAGAGGATCTTCTCTGAGGTTCTTCTGAGTGATGTTTGAGTATCAGACAGTGGTTCTTAACTATGGGTCATGACCCCCGGGGGTCAGACTTTCACAGGAGCTGCCTAAGACCATCTGAAAAACACAGATATTTATATTACAATTCACAACAGTAGAAAAATTACAGTTATGAAGTAGCAATAAAAATAATTTTATGGGGGGCTAGAGAGATGGCTCAGTGCTTAAGAGCACTGACTGCTCTTCCAGAGGCCCTGAGTTCAATTCCCAGCAACCACGCGGTGGCTCACAACCATCTGTAATGAGATCTGATGCCCTCTTCTGGTGTGTCTGAAGACAGCGACAGAGTACTCATATAAATAATAAATAAAAAAAAAAAACTTAAAAAAAAAATAATGTTATGGTTGGGGGTCACCACAACATGAGGAAGTGTATTAAAAGGTCGCAGCTTTAGGAAGGCTGAAGTCTCTCTAGTGTAAAGGGTTCCTGAGCAACGCTGTCTTACTTCCTCTGCTCTCTACCGGCGAGGAACTCACTCACCTGTGCGAATGAGCTCCCATGCCTGGAAAAGCCAGGGCCCAGGCCACAGCGCCTGCTCTCGGGGACCTCTGGTTTTGAAGTTCTTGACAGGCCAGGCCTGCACATGAGATAAGAGATGCCTGTGACTGGCATCTCCCAGCACACCCTGAGTGGAGAGGAGGGTTCAGGCAACTCCTCTCCCTCTCCCAGCTCCCGATCTCCAGGACCAGCTCCCTTCTGCCCCCTGGTGGCAGATAGCCCCCATTATAGTCTTTTTCCCCCAAGTAGCTGGATGCTGATCCCACCCAGCCCGATGGCTTCTTCTAGGTGAGAGTGAGTGATAACATATTTTCCTGCATATTTATCTCTTCGTAATTAGTTACCGATCGTTCCTGGCTCTGAACCTGCCCTTTAGCTGGGTTAGGAGTCTTGTCCTTGACTCGGAGCACGTGACAGTGAGGCAGAGTGTTTGCCTAGTGTGGAGAAAGCCCTGGGTTCAGTCACCAGAGGAGGGAAAGAGGGAAAGAGGGGCAGGGGAAAATAGGGGGAAGAGAGAAATATGTATTTCAAGATCCCTGTAGCTCCTGAACAGCACAAGAGCTGTCAAAGCAGTGGCCCCAGCCTGAGGCCACCATAAGATACCACCACAGCTGTCAAAATGGCAGCATCTGTCAAAATGGTGGCACCTATCAAAGCAGTGTACCTCCTCAGCCTACAGCCTTTGTGAAATACCACCTCTGAAGCTGTCCACAGTGGCAACACTTTCTCTGCAGCCTCCCCAAGGAGGTCAGCAGTGATGGCGCCTCAGCCAAAGAGGCTTGTGGCCAGGAAGGACTTCCCATCCCAACCCATGAGCCTGATACAGGGAAAAGGGGATGGAAAAAAAAGCCACCAATCCCTGAGCTCCCAAAACTCAGCACTTGAAATCCAACCAGTTCTCAATCTGGAAATCTCTGCCTGAAAAGCTCCACCCCCTAAGAAATCCTACTGCGGTGAAGGGGACCAGCCTGCGGTCTCTCTTCCTCCATGGGTAAATATACCAACTGGGTTAATTGGGTCCTGGGAAGGCAAACGGTTAACAAGGAAGGACACAGCCACCAGGTAGAAGTGATAAGAGAGAGAACTTTACTGAAATTCACTCAGTATTTATAGTTGCACTAGGAACCAGACCCAGAGGAATTCGAAACTTGCTCATCTTAACATAAACAGGAGAAAATCCATTAACACCAGACCAGAAGGAGATCTTGAAAGGAAGATCCGGTAAACCTTTAACATAAGCATGAGACCTGCTAAGTCTTTGATCTAAGGAGCAGCAGTCAGGACTCCACACAGCAGGTGCTCAACTCCAGCTTGCAGCCTGTTGGGGCTGCTTTACAGAACCAAGTCACTCCCAAGCAACAAGGGGTGGGGGGAAGGAGTCCACACTGTGGCACCTGCCTTTCCATTAGGAAAGTCCTGCTCTTTGTTCAATTCCCTACTGTCAGATCCTGGGAGCAGAGGCATCTACTCCTGGATTCATCCCTTTGTGCCCTGGACCCTGTAAGAAATCTTCTTTTATAAGATTTGCTGCCTGGTGGGACTCTCTCATCAGAAGAAGCCAAGAAGCAACAAAGAAGAAGGGAGGAACTGAAGAAGTGGAGTGGGGCTGAGGCTCCCGAGTTTCTCAGCTCAGCTGGGGCTACTCTCCCCCAGGAGCTCCAAGGCCTCTGCTGAGGAGGCTTCCTCTCAGAGCAGAGTGGTTCCTGGGATTCCGTGTTTCAGGATGCCCTTCCATTAGGAAAGCTTCTCCCCTTAGAGCTGTGTGGTTCCTGGGCTTCTGAGTTCCAGATAGCCTTCCAACGAAGCAGGAACACTTACAATCCCTAATCTATACAAGCTATGTTCTTTATGAGTACCTCCCCAGGACAAAGTCAAATTTACAAATTAAACACAGTGAGTGGTTAGCAACCAGGACTCCTAAGAAAATCGAATGTGTAACAATGTGCTGCTATGAAAGCCAGGTCTCCCTGGAAAGGGTCGTGGTAAATATTTATGTTTGGGGACCTTTGGTGATCTCTGCTGAGTGAAATGGAAGGCAGAGAACACCATATGTGGTGCCTACCGAGTGAGGTCCAGCCACAGTCACACCTCCTGCTAGTGGGCTCCACAATGAAGGATCTGACAGACAGAGAACCCTGGACATTGGTGATTTGAAGGATACAATGTCTCAGAATTCCTCAGAGTAAGTTTGAGGGTTTACACTTCATGGGATCAACAGAAAATACCTGAGCCATAAACGGAGCCCTAGATACTCAGAACAAGAATATCCTCAAGCTAATCTCACTGTTGAAAGTGGGAAGGGAAATACAGAGGCCAAGTGAATCCCCGGCACCAGCCTGTGGGCTTTCCTACAGTTCTGACCCAGAGCCTACTAGAACAAATTGCCCTTGCCCTACAAGCAAACTCAGCTTAGACCTGCGGTTTCCACGGTAACCATCAAAGCATGGCTTCCCTACAGATGTTCCTCCTATATCTCCCTTCACCCGTCACTTTCAGGCTCAACTTAGAACTGAACTCTAAGCAAAAGCATTAGCTTTTCCTTTCAATCCATGTTTTAAAGAAAGTACAAACGGTCAGGTCTAAAGGAAACTCCACTTCCCTACTTTCTGGCAGTTAGACAAAAGGCAGCATTCTTCAGAAACTGGTTTCCTTCTATCAAAAGGAGCCATTTCCGTATATCTCTGGCAGAAGGGTCAGTGTTTATCTGTGGTGCCTGTTAGCAAGAAAAGAGGATACTTGTTAGCATCCAGAACCTGCCTGTGGCAGATATGTGGGCGGGTCCACAGGCCTGTCGCCAGGGCAACGGCCACCATATTCCCAGAATCCATTGGGTTCAGCTCCCACCTTTACCTGGACTGCTACGTCACGACATATGTATATATATGGGTACTTTCCTCCATCTTTCTCTCTCTTTTCTTCTCTCTCTCCCCTCTCTCTTCCTGCGCTGCTACCCCCTACCCCCTTCCAATTAAACCTCTTACACGTGAAACTGCCTGGGCCTGGTGTCTGCAGACTTCCTGCCGCGACTCAAAACCCATCATTTTGGTGCCGAAACCCGGGAACATGACAGTTTGCGTCTACCGACCGGCTCCTCACCGCCGAGACAAACAAGACACACGGCCACGTGGAGCGGCCGCTGGGACCCCGACTGCCAAATAAAACGGCTCCCGCCGCCACTGCCCACACAGAGAGCGCTCCCAGTACGCCACACAGGGAACACTCCCAGTACCACCACCACCACAGCGGCTGCCGCCGCTGCTGCGCTCCCAGTACCCTGCGCAGGGAGCGCTCCCAGTACCACCGTATAGGCTGCTGTTCCGCGTGGAGAGCACCACTCACCTGGAGACTGCTCACCACTTCTTGCTAGAGACACCAGACGCCGCGAGACACAACAAACCTACAGCCAAGCGCTGCTAGACTACGAACTCTTAACCACGTGAGCTGTACCCTACTCAGACACCACTCAATTCAGTTCCATGT
>NW_022196905.1:10819483-10819832 GCF_008632895.1 Mastomys coucha
AGACAGAAGAGTATTGTAGAAAGTGGCCAGACGAATATGGGGGCTGCCCATATTGGTCTTGTCAAATATATATACTAAGATCACTGACCAATCATTTCTTCTATCAATTTCACAAGACACTCTTTTTCTACATACAAGATCCGTGATATTCCAGGTGGGAAACAAGAGTCCTTGGTAAGCTCTATCGTAAAAATCAGCCCGGGGGCCCAGTAAATACCATCCATATTCAGAGAAAATATGTCTCAGTTGCCCAGTCCCTAGGTATTGAAAAGGTAGGAGAAATTATCAAACACTCCTCTGAGGTCTTTATCTCTTTGACATCACCCCTCATAAATGGTACTAACTTGTC
>NW_022196905.1:10821199-10833072 GCF_008632895.1 Mastomys coucha
TTACACGTGAAACTGCCTGGGCCTGGTGTCTGCAGACGCTTCCTGCCGCGACTCAAAACCCATCAATACTGGCCTCCAGGCTCCCTCAGCATCATGAGCACCTGTTACATATTCGCAGTTCGTGCTGGTATTCTAGCTCTTTCACCTCTCCCTACCCTAAACTTCACAGCTCACAAGCTTCCCTCTCCCTAGGTCCTCATTCTCCTTATAACCCTGCTATTTCCACATGCTCCCTCTCTGTCTGTCTTTCTCAGCCTCCCTCTCAACCCTTGCCTCCCTTCCCCCCCCCAAATGTATGTGTGTGTGTGTGTGTGTGTGTGTGCACATGCGTGTGTGTATGTGTATGCTCTGCTCCAGCTCCTCCCATAGCCAGGTCTAGTCTGCTGACCATGTTCAGTCTACTGCTGCTCTGCACCTTCTAGATGCCTCTGGCTGTTTGTTCTTTCATATCTACAATAAAAACCTTGCCCTTAGCTATACTATACAGCAGTCATGTCACCAGTTTATTTTTTTAAAGATTTATTTATTATTATATGTAAGTACACTGTAGCTGTCTTCAGACACACCAGAAGAGGGCATCAGATCTCATTACAGACGGTTGTGAGCCACCATGTGGTTGCTGGGATTTGAACTCAGGACCTTCAGAAGAGTTGTCAGTGCTTTTAACTGCTGAGCTATCTCTCTAGCCCATGTCACCAGTTTATACACAAACTATTTAATTCACACAGAAATGCTCATTAAAATGGTTCTGTGATATCAGCTATATAGAGTTTTATCTCACTGGGCTTTTGGGTATGTTGAAAATTAATTTATAATAAAAGCCAAGGGTGTGTTTCAGTGTTCAAGCCCCAGAATTATGCATACATACATAATACATACATAGATACATACACACTAGAAAGGCATATTCAAAAAATTTTTGGAGGGGTGGGGGATGGAGAGATGGATCAAAGGTGCTTGCCACCACATTCAGTGACCTGAGTTGAATACTTGAATTTTATGAAGTGGAAGGAGAGGTGACTCATGAATGTTGTCCTCTCAGCCACCTACCTACCCCCATGCAAACACACACACACATACACACACACGCACACAGAGAGAGACAGAGACAGAGACAGACAGACTAAACAAATAAATGTAAAACCTTAAACTTTTTTTTTTAATTTCCAAAGAAAATATAGTCTTAGAAGATTGAAATATAGAAGCTTCTCTGTCTCTCTTTCCTGTTAGACAGGTTTCATGTAGCCCAGGCTAGCCTTGAACTTACTATGTAGCAGAGGCTGTGCTCCTACCTACAGCTCTAAGTGCTGGTTTTGCAGTGTGTGTGCCATCACGATTGGAAACAAACCTCATTCTTATTTTGGATAAGGCTAGTGTCACCTAAAACTTTCATTTTGAAGCACTTGAAGAAGATATATAAATCTTTAATGTGTAATCAATAAAAATGTATAGACTTAGGGGAAATAAAATTACTCACACGGTCCCTTTCACAGATAGGACTTTTTTTAATGGCTAGCAATCTAAGAGTGTTTTTCATATTTTCAAAGGGCTGGAAAATGGGCAACACAGATGAGACAGCCAGACATCTGTGTGCCCTCTGCTGCAGGCCAGCTGCAGCCCTGGTGAAAGGTAGCTTTGCTTCCATCCCACAGCAACCAAAAAGAGTTATAGCCTCTGAGTTGCCATGCCGACAGGGAATTCGGCTCTTAAAATAGGAGGCTGTGCTCAGGCATTTTCGGGGTGCGTGAGTGTGGAGGGAGGTTGCTGGGATAGGGTGAGGAGATAAACTAGTGTGTCCCACTCAGCTGGTGACAGCTGTTCTGTCATCCTTCTGGCAGTGTGAGAGGAGGAGGGGACACACTGGAAAAAAAGGTCTGAAAGGACAATTCCCATCCATAGATCGGAGACAGAAGGGTTTCCTCTGTTTTGTTATCTGGCCAAAGGAAACTCCCCTTCGTGCCTCTTTCCTGCAGAGAACAGACTTGAGGAACTGGCGACTGCAGTACAGGCTGCTTGCCTCTGAGGCTTCTGGTAGTATCAGGATCGCACTGGGTCAGTTTCCCTCATGTCAAGGCTACCTTTAGAATTCTGTCTTTTGGAGGCTGCATGACAGCGGCCACCACTTCCATTGGATCAAACTAAAAGTATTTCTCACAAATTGGGTGTGGTGGCACACATCCAAGCACTTGGCAGACAGAGGCAGATGTGTAAACTGACATGACCCCTCCGTGGTATGGTTAAGGCGAAAGTTTTTGTGGTAGAAATGAGGGAGAATACAGCCAGAGGTGTCTGGAAGACTGAATGTGGCTAGCAGACTGGATCTGGCCATGAGAGGTGGAGGAGGAAGAGGAGGAAGAGGAGGAGGAGGAGGAGGAAGAGGAAGAGGAGGAGGAGGAGGAAGAAGAAGAAGAAGAAGAAGAAGAAGAAGAAGAAGAGGAGGAGGAGGAGGAGGAGGAGGAGGAGGAGGAGGAGGAGGAGGAGGAAGACGAAGAGAGAGAAAAAGAGAGGGGGGAGCAGGGAGGAGGAGGGAGGCAGAGAAAGTGAGGGAGGAGGGAGAAAGTAAGGAGTGAAGGAAGTACAGCAGAAATAGCTGGCAACAAGGAGAGTTAGTAACTGGGGGAGGAAAGCCCAAGAACTGGAGACATTTAAGGGAGGGGAGGGAGGGGTGAGAAGAGCTAGGGTGCTGGATGGACTCTGAAATGTCTAACAGAGCTGGGCAGTGGCAGCGCACACTTTTTTTTTTTTTTTTTTTTTTGGTTTTTCAAGACAGGGTTTCTCTATATAGCCCTGGCTGTCCTGAAGCTCACTTTGTAGACCAGGCTGGCTCCCAAGTGCTGGGATTAAAGGCATCTGCCACCACCGCCTGGCTAGAAAGCGCACACTTTAATCCCAGCATGTGGGAGGCAGAGACAGACAGTTTGAGGCCAGCCTGGCCACAAAGTGCCAGGTCAGCCAAGGCTACACAGAGAAACCCTGTCTCAAAACGTCAAAAATAAGTAAGTAAATAAATAAGTAATTAAATAAATAAATGCAATGTCTAATTGTAGGGGGAGGCCCCCTAGTTGTTTGATTAGGTCAATAAAGACGGCAGAAACCAATTGCTGGGTGAAGATATAGAGGTGGGTTTTCTGGGTCCCAGGAGGAAGAGGAGGCGACAAGAGGAAGAAAGGCTTTTGGACCAGGCTTTGCAGGGAGAAGCAGAGACACCATGTAGGCCTGGGGGCTATTAGATCCAGTGGCTGCAGCCCCTGCCATGGGGTGTATTCTAATATAGAATAGCTGATGAGTTTAGGACAATAGATCCCAAGCCTACTGGCTGTGTCATCTGGCTGATTTTAAAAGATTAAGATTGTCTGGTGTTTTCCATTTGTGGTGACTCAGGTGGGGAGGAGAAACAGCACATCCGAGGGGTTGTCGATGGCGGTCAGTGGAGCCAGCCACAGGAGTGGCTAGCTGGTGTAGAGTGATCACTGGCAGACAGCTGCTGATCCCAGAGCCTGGCTGGAACTAGTGTGTTTTTTAAAATTACACACCACATCTAACAGGTACTCGTACTGGGGGAGCCTGGAAGCCAGCATGTGCTTTGGTGTGCTGACAGGTACCACAGTTGTCCTTTCTATCAGTAATAAGGAAAATGGTTCCTTTCGGTAGAGGGAACCAGCTTTGCGAGTTTCTGAGGAATGTTAGCTTTTGTTTAACTGCCAGAATTTGGGGAATGGAGTTTCCCTTGGATCTGACAACAGGAAGATCAAGTGTTCAAAGTCATCCTTGGCTATAGTGCGTTAAAAGTCAGCAAAGAGAGTTTTCAAAACAACAACAAAAAAGTTTATCAATAAAACATGTCTTTAAGTAGACTACTCTATCAACTATCATTTTTCTATCTCTATCTATCTATCTATCTATCTATCTATCTATCTATCTATTGACAGGTGGTACAATCTAGGAGTCTGAACAGGGTTCATTTTCTCTGCCAGTTAAAGAATTAATTTTTGTTAATTAATATTAACATTAACATTAATATTAATATTAAATTAATATTAAATATTAAATTAATATTAATATTAATATTTTGTTGTTTTTTGTTTTTCTGACTAAGGGTTTCTCTGTGTAGCCCTGACTGTCCTGGAACTCGTTCTGTAGACCAGACTGGCCTCAGATTCACAGAGATCTGTCTGCCTCAGTCTCCGCAGTGCTGGGATTAAAGACTTACATCACCAACACCCAGATGTTTAGTTCATTCCTGTCATGGTGGGAAGCATGTGGCATGCAGGAGGACATGGTAGCTTAGAATTCTACATCCAGATCTGAAGGCAGCGGGAGGAGAGAGACAAGAGGCCTGGCTTGAGCATTTTAAACTCCAAAGCCCATCCCATGGTGAAACACTTCTTCCAACAAGAGCACCCCTACTCCAACAAGGCCACCCCTCCTAGTCCCTGTCAAGTAGTACCACTCTCCAATGACGAAGTGTTCAAATCTATGAGCCAACGGGAGCCATTCCTACTTAAAACGCCACTCCTAACCATGGCCACTCTCTTTATCTGTCTGCCTAAAAGGGAGTCTATCTAACTCCTAGTCCCCCACAGGGACCTGTTATTAGCCCAGGCTGGTTTCACCATACTCTTCCCTCGGCCTTCTAAGTACTCAGGTCAGAGGTGTGCCAGCCACACCTGGCTCAATAAAATGTATATATAACATGTGACTTACCTTTTTAACTATATCAAACACCACAATTCACTGGGTTAAGTCCACTCAAAGCTGAGCAACCATCACCTTCTGTCCCAGAACTCGAAGCACTGGACCTCTGTGCTTTGATACATGGTTCCCCGTCTAGCTGCCTCCCAGTCTTAACCCTGGCAATCATCCCTCTGCCTCTGTACTTGACTGATTCAGGTAGCTCAGTTAAGTGCAATCATATCACATTTGCTTTTTAGTGTGTGGCTTATTTTACTTATAATACCTTTCGGATTTATCTCTGCAGCATGCATCAGGATTTCTTTCTTTGGCTGTTGTTTTCTTGTTTATCCAGAAGATTGGGTCTCGATGTGTTCTCCACGCTGATCCAGGTCTCCTGGGATCATGCGATCCATCTCAGCCTCCCACGTGCCTGGGATTCCAGATGCATGCCTCTGGGACTGAATGCCGTAATTACCTATGGGCAGATATGTGCACTATCTTCACCTGTTGGCTATCGTGAGTAGTGCCTTGTAGATACCACCACACACAGCAGTTACAAGCCTGTCACCAGTCTTTATAGTGATTCAGTATATTTTCAGAAAGAAAACAAGGGTAGGAAGAAGGTCCATGGCTCCCCGCCCTTTAACGCCAGACGCTCCGAGTCTTCCGTGGGGCTGTTGAGTCCTCTGCTCTGGTGGTCTATTCTCCCAGGCCTTGGCCTTGGGGTCTCTGGTCCCAGACCTGAAGACAGGTACAGCTGTCCTCTGGTACAGCTGAAGACAGTGTAAGGCTTGCTTTATTTAGCACCTTCACATTCTTCAGACTTGAGGATCCTTAAGGCAGAATTTTTAGTCTTTAAGATCAATTGCATCATCTAGCATGACTCCAGTGGGTTTCTGTGTGAAAGGGTCCATTTCCCACCAGGGGCAGGGAATGGAAAGGCTCAGTGTATGTGGGTCCCTGGGGAGTTTTAGGTTTGGGAATGGGCCCACTGCCTCTGTGAGCTCGCTCTGACAAAAGGGAAGGAATTGTATTTCCTGGAGAGAAGATGCTCCTCCTCTGAAGTCTTCAGGGAACTGTAGATAAGGCCAGAGCATGGGCACAAGGGAGGGAGAAAATAGCAGAATACAGAAAGGGAGCCCTGCACCAGTCTACCTAGTGTCTGGGGCACTGTCAGGCAGACCTGGCTCTCTGCAGCAGTCAGTGGGGCTAGGCAGGGAGTAGTACTGAAGTGAGTGTTGAAGCAGAGGATTCTGGGGTCGTCATGATAAGTTGATAAGAAAAGCAGAACAGACTTTGAAAATGTCAGATAGGTTACAAGACATCGGAGAGACTTTCCGATTCGTGGTTTGCGATCTGGGGTGGACAGGGTTGCTGTCTACCATGGCAGGGTGGTAGGTAGTTGACACCAGAATCCCTCACAGTGTCACCGTCCTGGAGAGACTGGCCTTGTGTAAGTCCTGACCAAGTGTGGCCCAAGTACTGTATATACGTAACCTATAGACACAGTGAGCCTAGGCCACTGCCTACATGTGGAAACTGAGGTACTAAGAACTACAGGAATCTCCCCATGCCCGTACCGTCTGCCTTTTCTGACTTAGGTTGGCCAGTGCAGCCTGGGAGTTGGGCTCTATTTTATGGCTCCTCTCTAGTGTGGGCCTTCATCACTATCCTTGGGAACAACTGACCTGAAGTCCCAGCAGGGCCCACAGGAGTTATTGCTTCCTCTGGGGCCTGGGGCTGAGTCTGCTGTTCGAGCCAGCTGCCAGGGGATGGACGATAGGAGACGATCTCCACTTCAGGAGCAGATAATTTCAGATTAGTATTTTTTATTATTTCTATGCCAGTGGAGAGGTTCAAGAAAGCAGGTTGTGGATGTCTCAGTTGCATAGGAGCAACTCAAAATAGTTTCAAATGTTGGTTGAGCATTTATCGTGAGCAGTATTCAGGCTGTGGAATGCTGGGACACATGAAGGTGAAACTGTTCCACTGCTCACAAGAGTTACACTGAGGAGAAGATGTGGGCTCAGACAGACAGACAGACAGATGCACGTACTCACGCATGTATGCATGTACACACACACAGCTAGTATCAAGCAGTGGACAGAGGTGGGCTGAGTGTGAACAAAGAGAGCCCCAGATCAATGGGATCTCTGTTAGTGTGGAACTTGATCCAGGGAGGGCTTCCCGTTGGAGCAGGGTTAGTACAGGAAGTAGGACAGGAGTGAGTTTGGCAGTGCCGGATCCCAGCTGTGTTCTTGTAAGTTATATACCAGGTAGGTTTTAGCTTGGGGTGCAACATGAGTTTTTGTGCTAATTTCTCCTTCCATCCTTGCCTAAAGGAGGGCAGTGAGGAGGGTAGGTAATTTGCCTTTGAGATATTAGCTATCTGTCAGTCCCCCTGGAAGTCAGAACTTCTGGCTCCCCAGAGTCCAGGAGGGAAGAAGAGAAGATGGAAAAAGAGGGGTTCCCTAAGTTCCCCATGTGAAGGAGTGAAATACAGCTGGAGGCCAATACTCAGCTGGAGAGTGAGGAGAGGAGAGGAGAGGAGAGGAAAGAGAAAGAGAGAGAGAGAGAGAGAGAGAGAGAGAGAGAGAGAGAGAGAGAGAGAGAGAGAGAGAGAGAGAGAGAGAGAGAAAGAGAGAAAGAGAGAGAGAGAGAGAGAGTCCTAAACAAATACTTCTGGGTACTGACTGCATTTTAGAGGCGACCACTGAGAGCAGATAAAAGCATGCTGTTCTTCACTAGTGGCTCCAATAATCCTCTGGTATTTGCCAGCAAACCCCATTAAAACACTCTCTCTGAAAGTAAAGGCCAGTTCTGGGGCCTGTAATTCAGAGCATTATCAAAATATGGCCAGCGACTTGAGGTAAGAGTGTAAACAAGACCTGCTTTCATAAACTCAGTGTAGATCACACGAATGGAGATTCCGAAAATTCAGCCTCTGTGCCAGGCTGCCATGCCGTCAGCCCACATGGGTGTTCACTGTTTGGCAATTGGCTACATTTCCATTATCCCAAAGGAGTGTGGTTGGAGGAATAAGTTGGTTCTTTTAAATAGGGTGATGTTTGAAAGTTGAGTTATAATTCTCATCACATAAAATAGCTATTTTAAAGTATGCAGTTCTAACTGGTTATAGAGGCACATGCCTCAGCACTAGGAGGATCGTCAAAAATTAAAAGTCATTCTGATCTATACAGCCAGTTCTGAACCAGCTAGAATAAAGAAAATGTGTTATTTTATAGTTTGGGATATATTTCTCATGTCGTACAACCATCCACTAAGTTCAGAGCTTTTTTTTGTTTTGAGGCAGAATCTCACAGTGTTGCTCTGGCTAGCCTTGAACTCACAGCAATCCTGCTTGACTTCTCAAATGATGGGATTATGGGTACAAGCCGCCTGAGCTGCTGCTGTAGTGATCAAGAGCCACAGATGTGCTAATGAATGGTGGAAATGAGTATCACACATCTGGAGGCTGGGAAAGCTAAGCAAGTGCCTGGAGATTTGCTCTGGTGAAGGCTTGCTTGCTCTCTGCTTCCATCATGGCTCCTCTTGCTCACAGTACAGATTCAGAAAAAGGAAAGAAAGCTTGGGCAATGACTTCAGCAGCCACTATAAGAGCATTAATTAGTGATGGAGAGAACTCATGGGTTAATCACTTGCCAAATATTGTGAGGAAAGATGCTCAACTAACTCACTGTGGCTAGGGAGCAGACAGAGGAGAAGGGCAAGAGACTGTGACATAAGAAAAGAAAACAAGTCTGTGGGGAGTGCTGGTTTACCATCGACAGTCCCAAGGTACATTTCCAGTATCAGGGCCTTTATTAACACTGGCAACCCCAAGTAGGGGACCCTGGGGTGTGGTGGAGAGTCAACAGTGACTGAAGAAAGAAGGAATTTGCTTACATTTTATGAACCCAAGAGGGAAAGGGTCTCTGAGAGTAGAGATCTCTGAGTTTCTAGGTAAATGAAGATACTAAAAGGGCATATAGACTGTAATTTAGGGATCTCCCTTGCCCCACCACATCTGGAGGCTGCCACATACTAGGAGTTTAGCAATTTAGGGAAGGTCCTATACATAGAGTGTAAGGGAGGCCAACTCTCTCTATTGGGACAGCCTCTGTGATCTAATAGGAATAAGATACATCCTTCCAGGGCATGCCCTCCACCTTCTGTGTCTTCTAGGTAAGCCTCATCATTTATTTTCCAAGATACCCCAATAATGCCATCACAATATGAATCCAACAGGAGATTGATACATTGATTAGATCAGAGGCCCCAGTGCCCATAAACTCTCAAAAGTTCATCAGCTGGCCACTGGGCTCCCAGTGCATGAACCTGCTTGGAACTTTCTATATCTGAGCATAGCACTGCCATGCCAAGGACCTGCCTGGGCTTGGAGAGAAGTTCTGAGGAAGGGGTATTTGAGAGCTGCGAAAGAAATGACTTGAAGTCAATTCGTGGGGTGCAAGCCTGTGTCTGCTCCAGATAGCTCTTTCTTTGTGTTTTTTTTTTCCTTTTTTCCAAGACAGGGTTTCTCTGTATAGCCCGGGCTGTCCTGGAACTCACTCTGTAGACCAGGCTGGCCTAGAACTCAGAAATCTGCCTGCTTCTACCTCCCAAGTGCTGGGATTAAAGGCGTGCACCACTACTAACCTGGCCAGATAGCTCTTTCTTGCTCAATAAAATTTCATTTCTTGCAGACCAAAAGCCCAGTTTTTTATTTGCATATCAGTTCAGTCATTTACTCCAGGTTCACTTTTGATTTTCTCATGAATCTGCATTACATGACCCCAGTCTCTTGATTCTTAGGGACAGCAAGTACATTTTTTTAACATTGCAAATGAATTCAGAAATCTGCCTGCCTTTGTAAACACAGACAATATGTTTAGCTGGGTGGGATCCTGTCCTGAAATTACCATTTCTACCACATCTGGGCCTGGACCTAAACTCCGTAAGTTAAAAGCTGACCTTGAACTCAGGAATCTGCCTACCTTTATAAGCACAAACAATGAACTTAGCTGGGTGGGATCTTGCCCTGAGATAACCAATCCCTAAGTCTCTTTATCTCCTACCTTATTATTTTTCTTGTAGCTGCTTTGTTCTTTTAGGTCTGTGAAGCTCCTTATATAATTCATATTGCATCCTTATATTTTGCATAGTTGAGAAATTATATATTCTTGAACTCATATTTTCAGAGTTCTTTCCCACAGCCTTAAGAGCTATCCTAAAGCATTTATCATTTCTGCTAAGGACATTAGACCCACTCTTTCCTCCCAGCCTTGTGCTGTCTCTGGTTATCATGGAGTCAGTAACCTTGGCAGAGAACACATTGCATGATTACCTTGGCATGGAGAATATTTCCCAAAGGAGGAACATGAAGTAAAATATATAAACAAGCCTTATACCTAGCAACTGTCAACACTTGTAGATGGGAACCATGTCACACAGCCCCTTCCATGTGACCATCCTGGACTCAACACTGACACAGAGGCATGAAATGATACCTGCTGGTGGTTAACCCTGTGGGGAAGTGTGAGATTCCCGGAGGGACCCCCACACTCAAATCCCAGGAGCAACGACCCCACACACCACCAAGACACGGACTTGATGCAATCTGCAAGAGGTTTTTTTCATTACAGCTAGCTGGAGTGAGACTCATATCCCTCGCAGGGGTAGAGGAGTCTGACCCGGAGCAAGGTCTTAGGCAGCTTTTTATTCCTGTGCAGTTGCTAGGGCAAAAGGGAAGACTGGAGTAAGAGGAAGGTACGGGGTGGTTTCTGATTGGTGCTGGCTCATGCTAGGGTCCAGGGGCGGGCTAGCCACCTGGCAATTGTTTTGGGCCAGGTTGTTTCTGAGTTCTCGGGCCAGGTCGTCTTGGTTCCCTTGTTTCTGGGTTCTTGGGAACTGGTCTCCCATTGTTTTTAGGTTCTAGGAGCTGGTCTCCCACTGAGTTCAACTAATGGCTAAGTTCCCACAGTACAGTTTGAAAATTTTAACCTCTCAGGTTCTCGGGCCAGGTCGTCTTGGTTCCCTTGTTTCTGGATTCTCAGAGCTGCTGGTCTCCCATTGTTTTTAGGTTCTGGGAGCCGGTCTCCCACTGAGTTTAACTAATGGCTAAATTCCCACAGTACAGTTTGAAAACTTAATCTTACAGAAGCATGGAATAACCATGCCTTTTCTTTTGCTCATTGTGGTAAACCATCTGACTTCTCTGCACTAGGCCAGAACAAGACAGTGTAGGGTTCTACTTTAGGGCTGACAGAGGAAAGAAAGAAAACTCACCAAAGAAGGAGGACTGGGTTCCTAGAACAGTGAATGTTCTAAAACCTTTCTTGGGCATCTCTAAAGTGGGAATAAGTGAGCACTATTGCCTTCAAGAGCTCAATACCTGGGCATGTTTCACACTTGCTGGAATCTGCACACATTTTCATGTGCCTATGTAAGCAGGAGGCTACTGTCGCTCCCCTCATCTGGGTGTTCACAGACTCTGGTGTTAGTTGATGGGGGAAGCTCACAAAAGAGGGTGAGCCTCTCCTAGCAGCAGCCTCCACACTGTATGTCAATGAGTAGCCACAGAGTGGCCCCTCCAGCAAGGGGGCTCATTGCACTTGGCTTTCCCTCTTGTGCATAAGAATGATGGATGGTGAACATTTCTGTTTAGGTAAATGAAATAAGACTCTTCAGTAAATACTAAATAAAAACTGTAAGTGCTACAGTTGTTTGTGTCAATCAGTATTGTTTTCTTTTTAAGGGAACATTGAGGGAGCTTAGAGGGACATAGGTGGGCAAGGGGAGCAAGAACAAACTCCTTCAGATTTCAGCTTCTTAGTCCATGAGCACACTGGAGGAGAGAAGGCAGGAACACATGAGGGTTACTTACTTTGGGTCTACAAACAAGACCGATAGTGGGTAGGGGACCCAGCCCTCCTCAAGCACACTGTTTCAATAGAGCTGAATTTACTTTCATTTTCTCTCTGCCTTTCCCCAACATTCAAGTCTCTCAGAGACCCTCTAGACTACAACCAGCACCCCTGTTTCAGCAGTTAATAATGAGGCATGTGGCCTGCTGAGGGTGGGCCATGACATGTGTAGGAAGGCTGAGTGTGCTGGAAGTGGTCATGCTAGAGAACTGGTCATGCTAGGATGAATGCTGGTCATTGTAGAGTACTGGTCATGCTAGGATGAATGCTGGTCAT
>NW_022196905.1:10833086-10860252 GCF_008632895.1 Mastomys coucha
ACTGGTCATGCTAGGATGAATGCTGGTCATTGTAGAGTACTGGTCATGCTAGGATGAATGCTGGTCATGCTAGAATGAATGTTGGTCATGCTAGAGCACTGGTCATGCTAGAATGAATGTTGGTCGTGCCAGAGTGCTGGTCATGCTAGAGCACTGGTATTTCAGAGTGATAATCATAACAATATTAGATGGGCAAGGTGGTTTATATCTGAAATCCGACACTGGGAGATGGAGGCAGGAGGCCAGCCTGGGCTACATAACATAGTGAAAGCCTGTTCAAAAACAAACACATCTTTTTGGCTAATATTGTGAAGACTGCCCAGCTTCCTACCAGGGCCCTCTTCTGACCCTTCACTGCCTTGATGCTCTTACTTAAGGCAGGAAAAATCATAATAAATGTTTCATTTATAGCTCCCAGTGGTGGGGCACAACAGTAAACTGGCTAAAAAAAAATTCAGAAATTTAGTAAACTTAGTAAATGTCAAAGGCTCTCAGGGAAAGGCAATGTGCATGCTGTGTACAAGAGAGGAAGGTCACACACAGAATTTGGCCTCTTCTTAGAGGACATTCAGTTGACAGAGTAAAGGCCAAGCCTGTTCACTTCTGACTATGGGCCCCGGGAGGACACGGGTTCCCTAACATCCTCAGACGCCTGTACGCATCATGGACCTAATCCCTCCCTTGTTTTAGGGACCATATACTGGTAGCCTGAAATTGGCCATGACAGACATTGGCAAGTACTGCCAATCAGGCCTGGTATTTGAGGAATGGGGAGTAGCTAATATAGTGGCACATTCCTGCTTTGCATTCCTTGGGCTGAGGTGGTGTAGGAAGAGTGTTTGAGCCTTTGGGGCCCTGCAGCAACAGGGGGATTTGCTCTCTATTCTTGCAATATTCCACCTTTTCAAGTGACTCCTAAGAAGATGCCCACCTGCCCCCAGGAAGTCTTGTTTTTTGTTTTTTTGTTTTGTTTTGTTTTTTGTTTTTTGTTTTTTTTTTTTTGGTTTTTCTTGTTTTGTTTTGGTTTGTTTTTTTTCGAGACAGGGTTTCTCTGTATAGCCCTGGCTGTCCTGGAACTCACTCTGTAGACCAGGCTGGCCTCAAACTCAGATATCTGGCTGCCTCTGCCTCCCAAGTGCTGGGATTAAAGGCATGTGCCACCACCGCCTGGCCAGGAAGTTCTTTCTGCTCTAGATGCTGGGCACAGCTCTCTTGGGTTGCTGCAAGGCTGGAGTCAGATTTATTTTGAAAGGCTGGAGAATCTTAGAATTTAAAATGAGGGCATTTAATAGAAATGTATGCATAATGTGTAGCCTTTACCTAAAAGGGGGCATGGGAAACCTCTGTATCAAGCCAAAAATGAGAAGTAGGTAGTTCCAGGAACTTGGCTAACTCAGAGCCTCAGGGCTCTGGTTCCCAATACCTGCCCCTCCTGAATGATCCACAATGAGGGCAGAACTAGGAATGAAGGTCTACGGGTTTATGAGACTCTCCTCCCTGTCGACCGGTAGATGAAGATTACATTCCTAGAATGAATATGTTCCCCTCCCTAACTGAATACCTTGGGTTGGGTCCCTCTGAAATTTTCCACTGTTTCCTTGGTAACCCTCTCCCCACCCCCAGCTTGTGGTTTTTTTCCCTTTAAATACCCCACACTTCTTGTGTTGGGGTCGAACTCCTCTGGCCAGCATGGTCACGAGATTGACCCTGGTACCGGCCTATCCCAAATAAACCTCATGTGATTGCAGCAAGTTCAATCTCTCATGAGTTATTGGGATCTCCCCAGTTCTGGGAGTCTTTCAATTTAATGTGGGGTCTTTTGAGAGCTGGGTGAGCCAGGATAAGTGTGGAACAGAAACAAAGCACAAGGAAATAAATGTACTTGGCAAGTGCATTTCAGGGAGGGCCTCTTTATCAGTTTGGTTTTTCGAGACAGGGTTTCTCTGTGTAGCCCTGGCTGTCCTGGAACTCACTCTGTAGCCCAGGCTGGCCTGGAACTCAGAAATCTGTCTGCCTCTGCCTCCCAAGTGCTGGGATTAAAGGCGTGTGCCACCACTGCCCGGCCATGCTTCCTATTCTTAACAGGCTTAGAAAATCTGGAAATGAAGAGCCAGGCTGTGTGAGAAGGTTGATGGAGGCACTGGAGGGGAAGGAAGAGATGGGCGGGGGCAGGGGCGGGGGAGGGAGAGGGAGTGGGATGCTGAACACAAGGAGACATAGGCACAGTGTTCATGCCTGAACCCCTCCCCCAAGCTCCCACCCTCCCACAGTCAGCAGACCTCCTCCCCAAAGTAGCCTCTGGGCTCAGTTCTTTTTTTTTTTTTTAAAGATTTATTTATTTCATATCTATGAGTACACTATAGCTATCTTCAGACACACCAGAAGAGGGCATCTGATCTCATTATAGATGGTTGTGAGCCACCATGTGGTTGCTGGGATTTGAACTCAGGACCTCTGGAAGAGCAGTCAGTGCTCTTAACTGCTGAGCCATCTCTCCAGCCCCTGGGCTCAGTTCTTTAAACGTCTTTCCAGAAACACTCAGGGCAGGGAACTTGCCTTTTCAAGCCCAGGTGCCAAGCCCAGCCAAGGTTCCCTGTGGAGCTGTGCTCCGGGTGGCACTTTGAGCCACAGCCCTAGAGTGGCTGTAGGAATCCTTTCTTCACCCACTCCCTCTCTCTTCTGGAGTAATCCGAGCTGTATACTCTCAACAATGAAAATGCCACTAAGACCATTCCTTAAGAGCTGTGTAGACACTGTCCAGTTCCCTGCAGGGAGCCTTCTTGGCTGTCTTCCATCCTAAGAGTACACATCCTTGACCTCCACAAGTGTGAGGCCCTGCTCAAAGATCACTTCCTCCAAGAAGTCTCCCTTGGTTCGCTTCCTCCCCCAGAGGAAACTGCATAGCCCTTTAACCTCCCTGTAATGTTCGCATCCTTTGAGCCCCTGCTACAATGAGTGCTGAAGTGAGGCTCTGTCTGTCTCCACTAGCTCGCTTTGACTGTTTCTAAGGAACTACTAGATCTCCAAACTGTGTCTGCGAGAGCTCAGCAGATGTCTAGCTTAGGTCTCAGGACCTTGGTCCTCCCTCTGTCTCTCTGAGGGCTGTGAAGTAGTTGAGAGGATTTGAAGAGTTCTTGTTTATGCTGTCCCCAAAGCAGGAAGGGGAAACTAAATACAGGTGTCACTAGTGTCCCCTGGGGCCTAGAGAGCCTGCTCTTCAGAGGCCCAGGCTTGTCATTGTTCTCTGCACTTGAGGTCCTGGTGGACCAAGGCCAGACTCTCATCAGCCTGAGAGGGCACAAAGGACCTGGCCAGTCAGAAAGAGGAGCAGCTGCCCTCCTCCAAGGGCAGAGTGGGAATGTCAATGAAAAACTAGAAAGGCTCCCACTGGGGACATTTAAACCCTGGTGACCTCAACATGAAGGAAACAGGGTGTGAGGGTATGAGCTTTGGATTTTTTTTTTTTGGTTTGTTTTTCAAGGCAGGGTTTCTCCGTGTAGCCCCGGCTGTCCTGGAACTCACTCTGTAGACCAGGCTGGCCTCAGAAATCCGCCTGCCTCTGCTTCCCAAGCGCTGGGATTAAAGGTGTGTGCCACCACCGCCCAGCCTGAACTTTTGGATTCTTAAAGCTGCACTTTATGAGACAGCATACTGGAAAGTACTGAGAGCCACACCCACCGGCCAGCCCTGCTTGAGTGTTCTCTGGGGAAAAGCCAGGGTACCCTAGCACGGGTCAGTTTTATTTACTAATCTGACATCCAGATGGTCCAGATATCTGGAAGCAAGGGGCCACTCCTGATTTTGCCCTTTCTCCCTGAGACAGGCACCTGAAGCTTGGGAAAGGTAAGGGGCAGAGGAGAGAGGCGGGGCCAGGTGAGGCAGAGAGAGAATAAAAGCCACCACTTCCTTCCTCAGTTACCAGGAGAAAGGGCAGACAAAACACCACCAAATCCAGCTAGAGGTCTGATTATTATCCAGTCCCAACAATCTACTAAGAGGAGACAGTGGCTTTTTGCCGGGTCAGGCACGGCCTTTGTAGGGATGGAAAGACGTGAGTCTTGGCCCTGTTCCAGGGCCTCCACTAGTGCTGAAGGATACTGTGGGCATGAGGCTTATTTGTATAATACTGTACATGTTTTTACATTCCTCCTTCAAGGAATGTCCTCCCTGTTGTAATTGGCTGCATTTAGCTTAAAAACTTCGTTCTGGCACAGCAAAGTCACTCACCTCCCGAGGGCCCAGCGGAGAAACTTCCGAGTGGAGAACTAATCTGTGCGGACCCACGTGGACGCTCACTCTAACATCCTCTGCTTAGACAGCAAGGCCTGCACTGCCACAGCAGCTCAGCTCCAGAGGATCCGAAGCAAGGAACATTGAGTAGCATTTTACCTGAGTGCAGCCGGAAGCTCAGGCTACGCCTGCCAGACTGGAAAGGTTAGTGAGGCAGCGTGTGTGAACGAACGACTGTGGGCCTGTTTTACCATTTATTTGCTTTTTGCTGTTTATGAATAAATGAAAGTGCTAGGACCTTTTCCACCGGGTTTTGAGGAATTTGTTTCCTGCCACACTGGAGCTGGGTGGTAGCGATGGCCCCTCTTAGAGCCTGGCTTGAGGTGTGACTTGGTCCCTGTTCTGCCCTTGCCACCTTATGGCAACCTGAGGAGTAACAGGGGTTGGACTCCATACTTATGATCCTGACCCTTCCCTCTGGCGATTATGGTTTCTGGGCGGCCCAAGGTGACTTTGAAGCGAACACAGGGGCTGGGGAGATGGCTCAGTGATTAAGAATCTTTCTGCTCTTGCAGAGGACCTGGGTTTGGTTCCCAGCACCCACATGATAGTTCACAACTATTTGTAACTCTAGTTCCATGGTCATCTGATGCCCTTTTCTGACCTCAGTGGGCACCAAGACATGCTTGTGTTTCCCATATTTCTTAGTCAGGGTTTCTATTCTTGCACAAACATCATGACCAAGAAGCAAATTGGGGAGGAAAGGGTTTATTCAGCTTACACTTCCACATTGCTGTTGATCACCAGAGGAAGTCAGGACTGGAACTCAGGCAGGTCAGGAAGCAGGAGCTGATGCAGAGGCCATGGAGGGATGTTCCTTACTGGCTTGCTTCTCCTGGCTTGCTCAGCCTGCTGTCTTATGGAACCCAAGACTTCCAGCCCAGGGATGGCACCACCTACAAGGGTCCCTACCCCCTTGATCACTAATTGAGAAAATGCCCCACAGCTGGATCTTATGGAGGCACTTCCCCAACTGAAGCTCCCTTCTCTGTGATAACTCCAGCCTGTGTCAAGTTGACACACAAAACCAGCCAGTACACCATACAAACATGCAAGCAAGACATTCCCATGCATAAAATAAAACTTAAAATAACTCAACACAGAAACATAGACCCAGAATGCCATACTGGGTTTTAGGACACAGCAATGTCATGTCCACAATCTGTAAGCAGAAGACTGTAACAACACTTGTACAGGTTATGGAGCTGTGAAGCCATTCCTCCACAGTGTGGCCTCTGTGGGGTCCAGGCACTCGGCCACTGTGCTCTTCCTCCACAGAGAGCGTTAGGAGTGTCTTTTTTCCCTTTACTGAGTTGACATGTCGAAGGTTCAGGACATGCTATCCCAAACGTGGCATCTAAGAAAACAGCCTGAGCGGGAGGCCCTCTCTCCCCGCTCTTACTCTTCATCCCTGATGGAGGCTAGAGGCTCTTCTTGCTGCCCTCTGAGGAACGTCTGTATGACGTGAGAATGAGAGCAAGCCGCCATGCTATTCCATTCCCTTCACCTTACTGGGCCAGGCCCTTCTACCCTCTGGATATACTTCTTCAGAGGTGTCCACAAAGCTGTCTTCCCTGGTTCCTCGAATCATCATGCTGGGGTTGAAGCCAGGATGTGATCTTGTGTGTCCAGAGCTGTGCTCTATACCCCAACCCTTTGGGGCTTTATTTCTGAAGGTTCCTGGGCCACACAAACATATTAAATACACAGTTTTGCTCTTAGTAATCTGACTTTTTGTTGTAGGACCCTCAACCACGAACCTCATGAGAACAACCAATCTTTTCTTCCCTCTAGTGTAAGTATGGTTATATTAATATTGTATACAAAATATCAGGCAGGCATGGTGATACAGGCTTAAAAATCTCAGTACCAAGAAAGATGAGGCAGGAGGATCATGAATTTAAGTCGAGCCTGCGTTACTAGTAAGAACTAGTAAGAACAAGCAGAAACAACAAATTTTACAAAACTTCGGAAGCTCACTTTTATCTTCTACCATAAAGAAAACAAACAATAAGCCAAACAAAGTAAAGCATGCTTGCACGTCCTGAAGTAGGGTGAGCTGAAGCACAGAGCCATAGTGCTAGAGGGTTCTGCAGAATAAGAGCCTTTCACTATTCTACGAGTTTGCTTCTCTTTAGGTTGCCTGGGGCATATTCTGGCTACCTCAGCTGTCTTGGAGCTGGGTCTGCTATCTTGCTCTTGAGAACACCACAGTGCCTGGGTTCCCATGACAGAACAGGGAAGACAACCCATGCTTGGCTACATGACATGACAGACAGATGAGGGCTGGAGGATGGGACTCAGGGTGGATGGGAAGTACCCAGTGTTGGATGTGGTACTTCAGCCAGCATCCAACTCTTTCTCCCTTGTTTGAATAGGAAGATTCTGTAACATTTTTAAAATTTGTTTTTGTTTTTAAAACAGAGTCTGTGTAGCCTAGGCTGTTGGAAATCAATATGTAGCAGAGGATGTTTTTGAACTCCTGATATCCTGTCGCCAAATCTCAAGCTCTACAATCACAGGCACTGGGCAACATGCTCGCTGTAAATCATCCATGATCTTGACTATGGCCACACTGACATGAGACAATTTAACCAACTCTGGCAGGTTAGAATGTGCAGTGGTAACAAACAGTGCTAGTTTCAGGACCTATAACAAAGACTTGCTTGGTATTAAGTTTCTCTTGTATCTCTGTGTGACTTCAGGCTGTCTCCATGTTGTCCTTGCTCAAGGACCCAAGAAGGCACAGTAACTGTTATCTGGGACCAAGACAACAACAAGGGCAGGAAGAAGGAAAATGTGGCAAATTACAGCTGTCACCTGGACTTGACCTGTCTCTTCCAGTCTCTTGCCTTTAGCTTCCAAAATGCAGCAAAGGGCAGCAGGTGAGCAATAACCCCCATGCTCCACTGGGGAGAGCGAGCAGAGACCAGCGTGTGTGTGTGTGTGTGTGAGTGTGTGTGTGTGTGTGTGTGTGTGTGTGTGTGTGTATGCGTGTGCATGTGCGCATGCAGCAGCCCACATGGGAACTGGATCCAGGTCTTCTGCAAGAGCCGTTTCCATTCCTCCAGCTCCACAGACTGCTCACTTTTTTTTTTCCTTGTTTTTAGGATGTGTGTATGTTTGACAGAGTCTTTTGTAGCCCAGGCTGGCCTCACTCTTTTTGTGTAGCTGAGGTTGAACACTGTCCTCTTGCTCCCGCCTCCTAATTGCTATAATTTACAAGTGTGTACTGTAAGACCCAACCCTCGGTCAGTGGTACTTACTTCGAGATGCACCCCCTGCCTCCAGCCATTCCCCCAATGAGACACGGAGATGCAGATCGAAGAGGTTTATTTTCTGGTATGTTGGGGTCAACCTTCAATCAGTCCCTTGAGGTGAGTGACGAGAAGGTGACCTCAAATCGCTATTTCAAGCACTTTTTATACTTTTTAGGGGTACAGGTTACACTAAGCATATTGATCTTTAAATCTACTGGCTAGCAGGCATTACACACATTTGAACTCTACCTGGGACTTTCCAGAGGGTCAGGTGACTATCAGTTAGTACATTCTGAGAATTTTTTACTCAAGAATGATCCTGTGGGTGGAGAATGGAACTTGGCCTAGCCTTGACCCCAGGTGGGAGGGAGAAGTTATAAGGAGGGTGTGGGACTGGAAAAGACCTTAGGGTCCCTCAGTACCACCATGACTGAGTTTATGTGGCCCTGAGGAGCAAACACAGTGACTGACTGTCCTCTAAGCCAATGGCTGCCTTCTTGGGGAGTTCAGCTGTGCCTCTTTGCAAAATGATTATCCCTGCTGGGCTTGTCAATGCTCTCCTCTTGAAGGCTTGAGGAGAATCATAAAATCCTCACCAGAGTATCCAGCTGATGCTTACTACCTGTTGTATCAACTCTGACTTAATTGTACATGGTCTGGGGGAAAGGCTAGAGTACTATGCCTGGAAACAGTAGGGAAGGGGAGGATACAGCTACAGGGAAACCTTCATCCTTCTGGGTAAGACTTTCTGGGTGCCACTTGCTGGGGTGAGGAGCACTCACACTCCTGAAAGTGAGCCCATTGATGTTCTGTAAGGAAGCCCTTATTTATCGGAGTCAACTTTGGTGGTATCTGTTATTGGGATCGTAGAGGGGTAGACTTAGGCTCCCTCTAGGAAGGAATATCCAAGGACTGTGTATACTAGAAAAGAAACCCCCCAACTGAGCTACACCTCCAGCCAAGTGTATTTCTTTTAATCCTTACAAAACTTATGCATGGTAATTCACAATTAACTCCGTTTCAGACCTGAGGACACAGCCTGGACTACCTTGTCACTAGGGACAGGACATGCACAGCATTTGATAAAACCTGTGTCAGTTGAGAAGGATCAGGGTCTGGCTGGTCTCACACCCTCAGCACTGGGAAGGCAGAGGCGGGAGGATTGTCCATGAGTCTGAGGCTAGCTTGATTTATATAGTGAGTTCCAGGCTAGACCTGTGTACAGAAATCCTGTCTCCAAAAAGCAAAACAAAACAAAATAAGACAAACAAAATCCTTGCTCTACTTTGCTTTCCTGTTGCTGTGGTAAAACTCTGATCATCAACCACAAAGCTACTTCACTTACAGTTTACAGTTTGTCATGAAGGGAACTCGACACAGGAACTCAACAGAGTTCCTCTCAACTCTGAAGCAGAGACCACAGAGGAACACCGAATGCTGGCTCACTTTCCATGGTTTTGACAACCTTCTTACACAACCCCAGGACCACCTCTCCAGGATTTGCATCTCCCACAGTGGGCTGGGCCCTCCCATGGCAACCATCAATCAAGAAAAGGTCCCACAGACATGCACACAGGTCAATACAGTGGAGGAAATTCCTCAATAGAGGCCCCCTCTTCCCAGGTGACTCTTTTTTGTGTCAAGTTGGCAATAACCAAGCAGCATATCTGTAGAGAGGGATGCCAGTATCATGGAAAGTAGATGACTTAAAAAGCGGGACACCCTGCACTGACTCCCTCCTCAAAAGGAAATGGAAAGGAAGTCGCTAGGTGCTCAGACCAGGTCTGGGGTCAGGGCCAGAACTAGCTAGATTCTGCTTCAGGATACAAGAAACAAAAGGAGAGTTAGAGAGATGGCCCAGAGGTTAAGAGCACTGGCTGCTCTTCCAGAGGACTTCGGTTGGATTCCCATCATGCACATGGCAGCTCACAACCGTCTGTAACTCCAGTCTCAAAGAATGTGACACTTTTTCTGGCCTCTGTGGGCATACGTGTTATGTGCATATACATATGCAGGTAAAACACCCATAAACACAAAGTTAAATAAACCTATTTTTAACATAAGCAATGATTAAATAAAGAAATTGGCAAAATAATAAATTAACCTCAAAATAAGATAAAGTTATTTATAATGCAATGTTAGAATATAGAAAGATGAGATGAGGCTAAAATATCACATAAAGATAATATATGTGACATAAGGGTGATGGTTGGTTTAATATGTTAAGTATGTCAACTTTATAGGGGATTAAAAATATTGATTTACTTTATATTTGATGACATCCAAATATTCATGTCCAAAATTTAGGATGCACACACACACACACACACACACACACACACACAATTTAAAGAGTTCAATAAAATGTTTAGCATTCCCTAAAGAAAGTAAATTAAACAGAGCTGGTATATAGAGGAAAATGGAAGGCAGAGACTAAGGTGACTAAAGAGTCAGGAAGACCCTGCCATACCCACTTTGAGTATGCTTGGTCCAATTGGAAGTGTCACTGTTAGGAGGTCTGGCCTTGTTGGAGTAGGTGAAGAAAGAGTGTCACTGTGGGAGTGGACTTTGAAGCCCTGCTCAGTGCGGAGAGTCAGTCTTCTAGCAGCCTTCAGATGAAGATGTAGAGCTCTCAGCTCCTCCTGCACCATGCCTGCCTGGATGCTGCTATACTTTCTGTCTTGATGATGCTGGACTGAACCTGTAAGCCAGCCCCAATTAAATGTTGTCCTCATAAGAGTTGCCTTGGTCATGGTGTCTGTTCACAGCAATGGAAACTCTAGCTAAGACACCGCATGTGAACATGTCTGAGGAACTGTGCTGATTTATATAGGTGAGATTTTTATCTTTTGTTCTTCAATAGCCAGCTCCAGAATGGCCATGGCCCTTAGATCTTTGGTACTGTCTTCAGCCACACTGGAGCAGAGCTAGTCCTTACAGCCAATAGGATACAGAAACCACAGCATACATTTCATCTGGAGGCCATCAATCTGAGGCTTCAAGCCACAGCACCATATTCTCTCCTGACCCCTCTGTCTTTCATCATTTGATCTTGGAGTGGGGACTTTTTATGAACATCCCTATCAAAGGGCCCACCTGTGAGATGAGCCAACAGCCACATCTGTGAGCTTAGAAGTGCACTCTTCAGGGCTTGTCAAGCCTTTGGATGGCAGCAGCCCTTCAAACATTTGGCTGCCACCTCCTGAGAGTTTCTGAGTTGGAAATCTGTCACTGAGGCTCTCTCTGTAACTTCACAAATAATAAATGTTAGGAAAAAAATTTCAGTTTCAGATTCCATGTAAAGTACACACAGTTGGCCTTCCAAATCCATAGGTCATGGATTAGAGGTTCAACTATCTAAGAATCAGATGTATTTACAAACAAAATGGTGTCTGTATTGAATGTGTACAGATTTTTCTTTTGTTTTATTCAACAACAGGACAAAAATATATACAACTACTTTCTTAGAACTTACACACCATTAAGTACTTAATGCAGTTAGTGACGTAAAGATAATATGGAAGCATGTGTGTAGATTGTAAATGCCCACCGTAGTGCAGTGTTATATAAGGGGCTTGCACAATCCAGGATCCCCCAGCAAGACTGAATAATGACTGAATATTGCTTTACCACCAGAAGAAAAATGCTTTAAACGATCAGTCAAGTAAACCGGTCATTACAGTAAAATAACGGACATGGGCGTAGCTATCATTCTGGATGCTTCTAGGAAGAACTGGAATCAGTAGGGCTGAGCAAGGACTTCCTTAATATTTCCTCTTTGGTAAAGTATTCTCCAATAAGAACGAAGAGAATCTGAGGTTGTTACAAGATAATACAATAATCATGGTGCCTAATGCAAAGCAAATGCGATTCAAATATATTTGCAGGCTTGCTATTTGGGGAATCCCATGCTATTTCAAGTGTCTCCCACAAGTTTGACGTCAACCCAACTAGACAGAAAGGCTGTCTCCTTCTTTCACCACAGGGAGGCACTGTGGCACCGGTTTCCTTTTCACCGCGGCCGGCTTCCAGCTGGCAATGAGGCAGGAGATCAGTCCAGCTCCCAGACTTCCAAGGTTTGCGCGTCGGGTTACCAAGAGCGACCAGGCAGCCAGACACCCTCCAAGCATTCATCCCGCAGATAATGAGGAAACAGGCCCGGGCTTTGTACCCATCTGTAATGCCAAAGTAAGGGCTGCACAAAGAGTTCACTGACGACTATCAGAGTCGCACTGGAAACAGGAGGCTCTTGTTGGAGGCTGGGGGTTCGGGGCGGGAGGTGCGATGTTAGTGTTCTAAATCGGTTCTCAGTGCTGAGGCTCCGCATCCCAGGCTCTTAAGCTGCGGCCCTTCGCGGGTTGGGGGTGCGCGAGCGGGGGATTTGGGGATGGCAAAGATGGGTTGGTTGGTTGGTTTTTGCAGTAATTAGTTAGCTATATCCCTAGCCTCGGAACTCAGTTACTAAATTGCCTCAAACTTCAGTCTACATCGCAGCCACCTGGGGACTAGTGGTTTGGCCTTTTCAGTTCAGCTGCTGGTGGCCCACCGCCGGATAATTTGCATTTCAAACAAGTTTCCAGGGATCCTGAGGTGCTGATTCATTTCCGCAAAGTTCCGGGCCGAAAAGAAGCATCTCAGGCTGTGACCCCTCTACTGTGATGCCTGGGCTCTCAGGCCAGCTCCTTACGCCACACCAGGGTACTTGTTAGAAGTTATCATGGGCAGGACCAAAGACTGACTTTCCCTGCTGTATCCCGAGGAAGATCTAGAGGGCAATTATCCGGAGGAAGATCTAGAGGGCAACGCTCAAGCTCCACTTGCCCCACTGTGGGCACCAGATCTTTGGAGACAGTCTTTCTATCCACCAGTCCAAAACAGCGTCACTTCCAGCCGGGGTCTGCATGGTCTCCAAGAAATTGTTGAAAATCCCACACCCAGACCAGACAACTCAGATGGATAAAAGGCAGTCAGAGGCATGAGGCAGGTCTCTCCCCAGAGCAATTCTCTTGCTGTCCTCACACTGACCATAGCCTAACTGGTTATGAGCTCCAAGCTTTGCCATTTTTCACAAAATGTTTTGAGGCCAGGCTTGATAGCTCAGACCTATAATCCCAACTACTCTAAAGGCTGAAGCAAGAAGACTTTAAGTTCAAACCTGAATAAACTAGAATGAGTTCAAAGCCACATTGCAATATTTTAAATAGTAGAAAGAGGGGACCGTGGGTGTTACATGCACAGTTGGTAGAGTGCTTGCCTACCTCAAGCAAGGCTGGGTTTGATCCTCCATGGTGAATTAGCTGGTAGTGGGGCCACATGCCTGTAACCCCAGCAGTTGGGAGATGGCAGCTGAAGGACCCAAAGGTTCAAGACCGTCCTCAGTTACTCAGCAGCTTCATGGCCAGCCCAGGACACATAGGACTCTGTCTATTAACAGCAAAAAATAAACAGTTTCCTTGAATGTGCAGAGTCCCCAACAGGCATTCCAGCTGGAAGGTGACTTGGTCTAGAACAGGTGCTCCTCTGAAGTCTGGGAAACATGGCGCGCGCGCACTCGCCTGCATGGGAGATCCAGACTCCTTGGGAAGTTCTGTGTGGTGGGTTGAGGGGGGGCATGCTATAACGCAGCCTGTACTACCTATAGTTATTGCATCATGCAGAAAACAGTTTCATTCTTCCCAGTTATTGACGGCCACGCAGTCGTGGTTTGTATTTCTGCCATAGATGTAGATTCCTAGATCCATCGGTGGGGCCTATCCCACACCACCAACTCTGGCTTCTTGTGTTACCCACCCCCCCCACCTCCTTCCATTCCCCCTCCCTAGGATTAAACCCAGGCCCATGCTAGGAGCACTTTATCCCTGAGCTACATTCCCACACCCTCTACTTCTTTCTTTTTATTATGAAGAATATTCAGCCTCTCCTAACTTTCATTCCAAACTCTAAAATGGAGAGTGTTCTATGAGAAGGTTATACTCGGGGATTAACAAAAACAAAACACTGGGAGAACACATTTTTTGGGACAGCAACTCTGAAGACAACTTTTGAAGTATCCTAAAACATTAGACACAAACCTGATGTGCATACCAGCCGTGCTGAGCATTTACTCTTTCTACCAAGCTGACGTTGTATGTATCACAAATGTATATGAATGAACCGTGCTGAGCATTTACTGTTCCTACTGAGCTAATTGACAATATATGTATCACAAATATATATGAATGAATGTTCATAATAATATCCTTATTCAGAATGGTTAAAACTAGAACAACCACAATGGCCAACAACAAGTGAATGGATACATACATTCTGGTATACTCATTAAATCAACCAACCAAAACAATGATGCTAGCCAGTAGTGGTGGCACACGCCTTTTATCCCAGCACCGGGGAGGCAGAGGCAGGCGAATCTCTGAGTTTGAGACCAGTCTGGTCTACAGAGTGAGTTCCAGGACTGTCGGGGCTACACAGAGAAACCCTGTCTGTAAACAACTTATATGCCTTTAAAATGGTGGGAAGCTAACTATGACTTCCCTATACCATGGAATAGTACTTGATAATAGATTGAACAGCTGAGGTGCCACAACTCGATGCACACAGAGGCCACATACTACAAGATTCTGTGAGTGGCACTCCAGAAAAAGCTACTCTATAGTTGTGAGAAGCGATGTTTTCCTATCAAAGGAAACTCCCCCATCTTGTGATGTGCCTGTTTGTGCAACCCCTGGACATTCTTGAGACTTGCCCATCACAGTCTTCTCTTGCCCTCCAATTAGCACACCAGGAGTAGACAGCAAGGTTGACTCTCAACCAATGAGGAACAGGTTACCAGAGGGATAAAAGAGGCCATCTTGGCCATGTGCTTGCTAACCTGGTTTAGGCCATGGCCTACGCTTCTGTGGGGAAATTGCCTTGCCAGGTTACTTTTGCTTTCCTCATGTGTTTCTTTGTGAGGTGCCAAGATTATATTCTCTTCTAACAGTAGTGATGAAGAAGATCTGGTTCAGGTACAGAAAGATGATAAAATTATTTTTTTCAGTGTGGTGGTTTGAGTGAGAATTGCCCCTCATAGGCTCATATATTTGAATTTTTGGTCCCCAGTTTATAGAATTGTTTGGGAAGGATTCAGAGGCATGGCCTTATTGGAGGAGGTGTGTCCCTGGAGTGGGCTTTGAGGTTTCAAAAGACTCTTGCTATTTTCTGTTAACCCCCTATGCCTCCTGGTCGTAGATCACAATATAAGCTCTCAGTTACTGCTCTAGCGCCGTGTCTGCTGCCTGCTGCTGTACTCCCAGGCATGAGGGTCAAGGACTCTAACCTTCTGAAGACACAAGCTCCAAGTCAGACACTTTCTTTTATATGTTGCCTTGGTCATGGTGTCTCTTCATAGTAATCGAAAGGGGCAGCTGCAGATCCATAGGTATAATATAGTCTTGTTTCTAGGAAAATAGAAAAGCAGGACAAGACAGCCGGTCATTGTCTTCCTCCTGATTTGGTGGTGGGCACACAGTCTCTCTACATATTTGTCAAAACGTGTAGAACCAGACACCAAAGAGACTTCATTTACTCTGTGTAAATAAAGACACATAACATTACTTCACACGACTAGAGAAACATCAAATAGTATAGGGAGGAGAGGTTAGTGTGAAGGCCATCCCATAGGCACAGCTCAGAGCTTGGAGCTGCCTTGGAACTCTCTGCCAGCAGCATGGAGTGCCCTTCAGGCTATTTCCTAACACGGCACATGAAAGTATACATGTATTTTATTTTCCCAGAAACAAGGTTATATTATTACCTTTGGATCTGCAGCTGCCCCTTTTCTACAATCTTGAAGAGCATGGAGAAGTACGATTTAATTGCCAATGTACAATGCCAAGGAATTTAAAACCAGCCCTCTATTTTCAAGGACACACAACGATCCTGCTATCCCCGAAACCAGGGTCTCAGTCGTTCAGGTGGCCATGGTGAAGGGGGAAGCTTCGTCTCTCTGTCTTATTAGATTCTCCCTAGGGATCATGGTCATTCTGCTAGAAGGAGTGAGGGGCAAACTCGCCCCGGACTTGAGGGTCTCAGATGATCTATGGATTGCTGGGAAGCCTGAAAAGCCTGCGTGGGGACTGGAGCCAGGATGCCGAGCCAATGGCAGCTTTCCAAGGAGAGAAAGGAAATTTGATCAATAAAGCAATTTCCGTATTTTATAGTTTGCAGCACTAGTAGTGAACTAAAGGTCTCACACACACTAGGCAGGTCCTCTGCCAACTAAACTGCCCGTGTCTACTTTCTCATTTCTATTTTGAGATAGAGTTCACTGAATTGCTCAGGCAGACCTTAAACCTTTAATGCTCCTGCCTCAGCTTTAGTTTAGGATGCCAAGTCAGTGTCACATTGGCAGAATGTTTTAAGTCTGTACTTTGGGACCCTAGGACATGCTTACTTTGCTGTGAACACTGTAAATCATGCTCCAGAGAGTGGGCGGTATGGTCATGCGGAGAGAAACTGGGCTCTGAAAGGGGGCAGCGTGGGTTGGATTCCGACTTTTGACCTTACCAGGTGGGTGACCTTGGGCAGGTCACATGACCTTCCCCACTTGGGTTGCAGAGTTCAGTAACTGCGTGTGCACACGTGTGACACTTCATCAGCAGAGTAGGAAGCGAACCTGGGTGTGCTTTTCTGATAGTTCTTCTCCAGGCCGTTGACCTCTGTCTGATAAGACTCTTCAGGTCACTGAGCCCAGTCTGAGAGATAAGATCCCATTCTTGGGGCTCTGCTGAGGGGCTACCAGACAGGAGCTACAGACAGCTGGCCCTTCCCCCAGAGGCAGCTGGAGCCCGGGCTTCCACTATTTCCGTGTCTGCGCCAACAAACAGCTGAAGCCTGTTGTGGGCTCTTGGCTAGCAGGGCCTGTATTGATTTTGTTCTCCAAGCCTTTCAAGTGGCGGCTGCCTCTGTGATCTGGCTGCAGCGCCCAATTACAAAGCCAGCGCTGTCCCTCAACTACTCTTGGGTTTCTTTGTGTTTCCGGAAAGGAACCCAAAGCGTCCATCCAAGCTTCAGCCAGTGGGTGTTCACCGGGGCCTAGAGCCCAAAACCTTCTTGTGGGTATTTCCCAGCAGATGCTAACTGAGCGGCATCAAAAAGTCCCAGCAGCACCTCAACTTTCGGCATCAGTAAGCAAATATTGGTCCTGCCGGCTAGGCTACGTGCACCGAAGCCACACAAAGCACTCGAAAGACCTTTACCACCTGCCAGGTCACGGGTAACTCAAGGGAAGGCAACCTTAGTGAGATCTCAGTTCGTTCCTGCCAATATTTAAACCAGGTCAATCTTTCCAGGCCACGACCTCCTTTGACTCTCCACGCAACGTCAGTACTAGTTAGAGGGTGGGCGGCTCAGCCTCAGCGAGGGTGGGGGCACCTGGGAGGGCTGGGACCTCACCTCAAACTTAGATTATAAACGTGACACGAGACCTTAAAGTGGAACCTGTCCCCTTATTTTCCTCCCTTTATAAAGAAGCCGTTTACCTTCTGGCTCCTTCTGTGGCTGCACAGTGGTTTTAGCTCAGAGGGTAGAAATTGGACTGTCAAGCTGGGTGTGGCAGGGGGACATCTGTAACCTTAGTTCTTGGAAAGCAGAAACAGAAGGCTCAGGAATCCAGGGATGGTTTTTGGATGTTCAGTCTACATGAGACTCTGCTGTAAAATTGGGGAGGAGCTGTTGACAGGCAAGGGGGGAGTCCCATGCTAGAAGAAGAGAGACTCCTGAAAGCTTTCCTCTGGCTTCTAGTTTGGCACTATGGCACTAGTCTGCCCACATTCAAGCATTCACACACACACACACACACACACACACACACACACACACACACCACAATAATAATAAAGGAGACAAAAAACTCAATTAAAATTTTGTAATGGAGAAAAAAATCAAGAGCAAAGGGAATTTTGTTTGCTTTAACTTATTTGATTGGGCTTAATTTTAAACCCTTTGTTGTTAATTTTAAACCTTTTTTTTAAAAAAGAATTTTATTTATTTATTTTATATATACACGAGTGTACTGTAGCTGTCTTCAGACACATCAGAAGAGGGCATCAGATCCCATTACAGATGGTTGTGAGCCACCATGTGGTTGCTGGGAATTGAACTCAGGTCCTCTGGAGGAGCAGTCAGTGCTCTTAACCACTGAGCCATCTCTCCAACTCCCCTTAAACCTTTTTTTAAACTGACTTCTTTGAGAGAGGGCCTTTGAGAGTTACTATGTAACTCTGGCTAGCCTCAAACTCAAGGTGATTCTTCTGCTGCAGTCTGTGACTACAAGCAAAACCTGTATACAGACTATATATGTACATACATGTGTATTTATGTGTGCCACACAAATACACGCATGTATGCATATTAGCACATGTTTTGGCAAGCGTATGTGTGTAGGTACATATGAAGGTTTGTGTGAAGGCCAGATCATGTCTTCCTCCTCCGCTGTCCTCTTTATATACTGAGGCAGAGTTGACCACTCACTCAGCTAGGATTGCCTCTAAGATGCCCTTCTCTACCTTCAGAGTGTTGGGTGGCAAGTGCGTCACCATACTTGCCTGGCATTATGTAGGTGCCAGGAATCTGTCAAGCTTGTGTGGCAAAAGCTCTATCCACTGAGCGATCTCCCTCATCCTAAACTACTTTAAAAAACAAACAAACAAACAAAAAACAGCTACAGGCTGGCAAGATGGCTCATCAGTTAAGGTACTTGCCACCAAACATAATGACCTGAATTCAACGCCCGGAACCTACATGGTGGAAGGACATAACCACCTCCTACGAGCTGTCTTCTGACCTTCACGCCTGTGCCATGTCAAATGCAGCACCCCAGTAAATAAAGAAATATAAAAACTTGAATAACAACCACTACCTTTTTGATTTGCCACCTTCAGAGAAGTTCCTTAATTTGTGCCCTGTGCTAAAAGGCTCAGCCATGGCCAGCGCTGGCCAGCGCACCAGATTCTTGTTGGAGATGACCAATAGCTTCGAGGCCATTCTTCCTTCTCGGTCTTGGCCCAAGGATGTTGTAGTTCCTTGTTACTCATCACCACAGCTGGTGATCTGCGGAAACCTCAGATCAGAGCTAAAGAGAGATACTCTGTTTCAAAAATAAATAAATAAATAAGTAAATAAGTAAATAAATAAATAAATAAATAAACGCAAAAACCAAACAGTTCCTCCAAATAAGTAACTAAATATAAAGTCTCCTATTCACCAATGTGTTTTTGGTCTTGTTTTTTTTTTTTTCAGGGCCTGGGTTGAGCCCAGTGCCTCACCTGTCTTAGGCAAGCATTCTACCTCTAAGTACAACATTCTTCTATTTTCTGTTTCCTTTTGACAGCACAGTCTGTCTTTGAACTTGCTTTGTGATCCAGGTAGGTTATGCGTTTAGAGAAATGTATGACATAATGCTCTTTACACTACTGGGACATCTTGCTTACTTCCCAAATCACTGGGTCACAAATATTGTGTAATTGTGACATGGCTTGTTGACTTTTTTATTTCTGGACACTTAGGTGACTTCCTGTGTGTGCTGCTATGACAATCAATTCTGCTTGTATTGATAATACTTGCACTAACTACATGTCAGGCTCTGTGGTGTGCACATTGCAAACACTAGCAAATGGTTCACCAGGATAGCAATGACATTGTCTTACACCCTGTGTGGGGATGGGGAAGCCTAGGCCCAGGAGGTGCCAAACAAGCCTTGAACAGACAGTCTGGCCCATGTGCAAATCAGAGGTGTTCGGCATTACCTGTGTAGCTCGCCATTTTTAGAGTCAGTTTCTGGATGACAAACAAGGGCATTTCCTGGTGAACCCACAATAAGTGCCCCAGCCATTCTTTCTAGCACCACAATCTTTATTCCCTCCCACCCAGTTGATACAATTCACTGTAGCACAGCTCAGGAGGAAAACCCTACTCATTCCTGCTTTTAACCTCATAAAAGAAAAGTCATGGGCTGGTGAGATTGCTCAGTCAGTAAGACCACCAACCGCTCTTCTGAAGGTCGTGAGTTCAAATCCCAGCAATCATGTGGTGGCTCACAACCACCCATAATGAAATCTGATGCCCTCTTCTGGTGATCTGAGGACAGCTACATTGTACTCATTTATAATAATAAATAAATCTTAAAAAAAAAAAAAAGAAAGAAAAGTCGTGGTTTCATGGTTGTCTGAAGGTTTTTTATTTTATTTATTTATTTATTTATTTTTTTAAATTTCTGATGCATCTCAGCATTATTTTAGGGTTATTAGTATTTCATATTTTCTTTTCAGATTATCTGATATGGCTTGTCTATTTTCCATGAAAAATGTAAGGTTTGTTTTATAAAGCCGAATGATGCTTTCTGCATTAAGTGAAGTAAATGTCTTCCCATTATATTCATTGCAACTATTGTCAGTTTGTAAAGCTTTAATAAAAGACATTATTTCATGTACATCTCTTTCTGCATTACAAGCTCTAATGACCCTCCCCCCGCCACACTCACACACACACACACACACACACACACACACACACTATGCTTGCTTTATTATACTTCCAGGTTCCTCTGGCCCAAATCTCCATCCCAGCCCCTTTGGGTTCATACCTTCTCTAAGGACACCCCCAACCCCACTGAGCCAATAAACCTCTTCCACAGATTTATTTTGCTACTCATACCCTGTGGTGATGGCTACCCCTGTGGTGATGGTGAGCTGAAGCTTGGTATAAGGCAGGCATCGTGAACTGGGAGTTGCCTGATCTCTTGGAGGGTTTTAGCAGAAACTGTAGAGCAAACAGTGTTTCCAGTCCTCCAAGACTTGGCTAGCACGAGGCCAACGAAGAAAAGAGAGGGCTTGCCCTGGGGATGAAACCCTCACAGAGTGAGGGTGAAAAGAGAAAAAGCACTTGTCATGGTGGCACACATTCACAATCCTAGCACGTAGGGTCAGGAGTTCAAGGTTATGTTTAGCTCTTTGGCTACGTAGTGAGTTGGAAGGGAAAGAAAAATCCTTAGCAGTCTGCAATCAGCAAGATTGAAAGTGTGTTCAGTCGGGCGGTGGTGGTGCACGCCTTTAATCCCAGCACTTGGGAGGCAGAGGCAGGCGGATTTCTGAGTTCGAGGCTAGCCTGGTCTACAGAGTGAGTTCCAGGACAGCCAGGGCTACTCAGAGAAACCCTGTCTCAAAAAACAAAAAAAAAAGAAAAAGAAAAAGAAAAAAAGAAAAGAAAAGAAAAAAAAGAATGTGTTCAGTGCCCATTGAGAGCCGGAACTGCCTTAGGAGCAGAGCTACACACAGCCACTGGGGGCAGTGTGTTCTGCCGTCAAGCTAGCACACCACCCCCAGCCCCCACCCCGTTTCCCTAGGTCTCAAAGGTGACAGCATTGATTCTATAGGAGTCTGAAGTCTGAGGCAGGTGCATCCTTTGGCCACCTACTGCTGTGAGGCTGATCTCCCAGTGTTCAGGCTTGGCAGCTTGCCTTTGCCTCCCACTCATGTTGGCTAAGTCATACTAACCCCAGAAGGGGATTTAGAGGTCAAAATGTCAACAGTCGTCCCACAGAGCAGATAGTCAGCTAGTCTCTGAGCCCAGGAGAAAGGAGTTTCAGTGGCAGCTGGTAGAGAGACATCTCAGGGCAGCAGGATCTCCTGGGTGGAGCCTTACCCCAGTTACCATCAACTAGTGACAGTGTTGGCAATGTCTAAGGACATTAGGGGATGTCACAACTTGGGGGAAGGGACCAACTGACACCTAGTGGGTAGAGGCCAAGGATGTTGCAAATGTCCCTCAAACCAGAGGGCAGCCTGTGCCCTAAACAAAACAGATGACAACTGAACTAACTTGTACCCAACGTAGAACCCTTACTTTATAAAGAGGTCCCAAGTGTGCCTGCTTCCATAGGAAAACAAGCCAGCTTAGACACTGGTCTGGGATTTCACACTTCAACACAGGGATGGCAGAAGTGGTTGTTTTGTGGAAAGAGTGAGGAAAGATCCTACCCTGAGCAGTGGCTCTTCTGAGCAGGTCAGGGTAACGGGCTCAGGCATAAAGGCCACAGGGGTTCTCACTCACCGGCAACTGCTGTTTAGCAGGCTGGCACAGGCCTATCTTCAGAGGGGCGGGATGCCCGACTCAAGGGTTAACTGGGACCAGAGGGAATTCTGTAAAGGCAGCTCTGCGGAGGACCCAAGTAGGACTGACTATCTCCATTCTGACCTTAAAACCAACACAACTCATCCTGGCCTGCCTCTCCAGCTAGATTGTGACCTTTTAAAACACACAGTTTTGGCGGGTGGGGCAAGGGGGGAACGAATAGGAATAGAGGTCTCCAGGGAGGCATGAGTTTATATAATTGGGTAACAAGACAAATGTCAATTTGTTCTCAGAACATAGAGACAAAATGAAAGTTTATCATGCTCTTCTTCGTTGGAGAGATAATGTTTTTAGTAAACTCCATTTCTCCAAGCCTCTGTGGTTTCTCCCAGGCTACTAGACAATGTTAACTTTCACAACATATCTTATGCTGACAAAATGCTTTCTCAAAACATTTTTAGGGAACTTAGCAAATTGTAGCAGGCCTGTGTGGAAAGGAGGGAAACTGAGGCACGAGAAAGCCAGGCAGCTCAGCTACCTTCCTTTCCTTAGGATGTCCTCAGGCGTCGTGGCATGCTCTGTTGTTCCTCTGCCTGTTTTACTTTGCAGTGTGTGAGTCCCTCCCCTCCTGAAAGTTTTCTCACACTCAGATTTGGCAGTTTCTCCTTTGGGGAAAAACAACCTCTTACCACCCCATCTACTTGATATTTCTCTCACATGGCAAGAAGCTTGTAGAGGCCACCGCTGTTTGCGAAATGTCAGGTTAGACAAGGGAATTGGCCCTAGACTCAAACCCCTGAGCCACGGCTTAGATGGGCAGGGGTTTCCTGAAAACTGGCTTTACAGGAATCCTTTTTTTAAAAAATAGGTTGGTGTCAATGCTATTGTAAACATTTACTTAGTTTTTCTTCCTTTGATATATTTCTTCTAATCCTAAGATTATTGTCCAACTATTGTATAATTATTGTTTGGGGTTGCTAGCATGCTGCTCAGCACTGTAGAAGAAGCATGTGTTTTAGCCCTGGGAACTATTTTCAGGAGGCAGGGATGCGAGGATTGCAAGTCTGAGGCTGGCCTGGGCGACAGAGCAAAACCTTGCCTATGGTTTATTATAGACACGTTCTGTAAAACAAAAAGCCACAGTAATACTTTCCAGAAGTGGCTGTGCATTTCTCTACACCCCTGCTGGCACCAGCATGGGGGCCTTAGTCATTTCACTACTCTGGAGGTGTGTGTGTGTGTGTGTGTGTGTGTGTGTAGTGTATGTATATCTGTGGTGTATATGTGATATGTATGAGTGTGTGTGTGAGTATGTGTTTTTTCCAAGACAGGGTTTATAGCCTATATAGCCTTGGCTGTTCTGGAACTTGTTCTGTAGACCAGGCTAACCTCAAATGCACAATACATCTGTCTCTGCCTCCCAAGTGCTGGAATTAAAGGAGTGAAGCACCATTGCCTGGATGCTTTGGAGTTTTTAAGTAATATAATGGTGGCAAGCACCTAACATTCCAGAAAGCTATGTTCTCATTTTCATAACTCACATTTCTGAGAGATCACAGTTATAAGAACCAGTTTTATGCCATGCGGTGGTGGTGCATGCCTTTAATCCCAGCACTTGGGAGGCAGAGGCAGGCAGACTTCTAAGTTTGAGGCCAGACTGGTCTACAGAGTGAGTTCCAGGACAGCCAGGGCCACACAGAGAAACCCTGTCTCGAAAAAACCAATAAAAAAACAAACAAACAACAACAACAACAAAACCCAGTTTTATGAAGTTTTGTTTTGCTTTTTTTTGTTTTTGTTTTTGTTTTTGTTTTTTGAGACAGGGTCTCTCTGTATAGCACTGGCTGTCCTGGAGCTCACTCTGTAGACCAGGCTGGCCTCGAACTTAGAAATCTGCCTGCCTCCCAAGTGCTGAGATTAAAGGCGTGCTCCACCACACCCGGCTTCATGAAGTTTTAATAGTAACAGAATTAAGAAAGCCATAAGTGGAGGCATTTTCAAAGTGTGTTAGTGGAGATGTCAGGTAAGTGGATTAGGGTAACATGGGAAATCTCTGCCCTAGATTCCAGGTAGCTGACAGCATTTCTAGCTTTTCTGTTGGTTGGAAACTAGTACTCTGTGAAGTGGAAACTTCTGGTTTTTTTGGAAAGTTAGTTATGTCAAATGATGTTTTGCTGGGACATACAGGTAAAATGATGTTTTGCTAAAGCAAACAAGTAAAAAGATGCATGTGACCCAACAGACTGTGGACGGCACTGGATGCTATCAGGACGCCTTACCATTGTTTATTTGTCATTGTTTGTTGTGACTCAATAGAGAGCAAAACGCACCAAAAAACTTATGGTAGTGTTCTGGTGCCTTGCCACTCCCTCGGACTTGGGCTGATGGGCAGAGGGAAACTTCTGGATATTTCAGCGGATAGAGACTCACAAGGCATTTTGTTGCGGCAAGACCCCTGGGAGGACAAGTGATGTTTGGAGGGAGTATAAATAGGACCCCACAGACAGTGACGGTGTGCGTTCACGGCTAGCTTTGCAATGCTTCACTGGTCTCGAGACTTCGCTGATCTTCACTTTGTTGAGAGAGGCACGGCAGAGAACTTCTCCCGGCATCCCTAGCGTTCCTCTTGCCATGTGACTCATGGTCATGTGACTCATGCCGGTTTGTTGGAGGCCTGGCTGTCTCTGCTAGGCTGTGCCACCCCGGCTGTTTTGTGTTTGCTCTCCTGACCCTGCTGACTGGACTGCTGGTATCCCAACAGTTGGAAATTGAAATCACCTCCAGGAACTACTTCTAAACAGCATGTAGCCGAGCCCCACAGCTTCTTCTGGATTGAGCTGCCATGGCTGATTCGTGTGAACTGAACTGCTGATATCCTGACAGCACAGATTGGATTTGCTCCAAAGAACTGTTTATAAACAGGTCCACTTCTCCTGGATCCTATTAACCTTTCGTTTCCACTGCCTCTGGTGGGTGGTGGGCTAGAGGGGAGGTTAAAGCATTTAAGAACCCTTAGTAAAGTAGGTTTTGAAAAACCTAAGCCTATAGCTCTGTTGGTAGGTATAAGGGATTTGCCAAATGGCTACAAAGATATTATTAATATAATGTGGCTCTGGGCTTGCAACTTCCCAGCCTCTTCACAGTCGCTGAACCCCTAATCAGTCAATCAGCCCTGCAGAACGCTCCATTGATGGAGCCCATTCTGTTCAGGAACGTGTGTCACACTGACAAACACTGGTTTTGCTTGCTCTCACAGAGGCCCTGGCTCACTTGCTGTCGGAGTGAATTAAAGTCACACAATAAGGCTTCTGAGGGAGCTCTCTTGGCCCTGGCTTCTATTTGCATGTCATGCCCTTCCATCTTCCTGAGACTGAGGGCAAAACACCAGAGGGCATGTGACCATCTTGGGAACAAGAGAACATGTGCCTTGTGGCATGTGCTCAGGGTGGGGAGCAGAAATATAGACAGAGCTGGCCCTACAGGAACCCGGGAGGCTGCCATGCCAGCTCCGACCAGAGGAAGCTGGGAAATGGAAAACCCCTAATTTGGTTAAGCCAATATTCTCAGACTCCTGTTATTGGCAACTGAATCCAGGGTCAGTGAAAACCCAGGTGTGCCCTAGGCAGTACAGGCGATCAGTAGGGGAAAGCCAGCGTTGAGAGCACAGCACAGTGCTCACAGAGGGGGGAGCCAAGGTGGAGAGCCAGACAAACAGAGTGTATAAGTTATGCCTAGGGTGCCAGGGATAAGCATCCTGGTGTCCAGTGTCCTGTCCTCTCAGAGTCAACTTCATCATACCCTCTAGATTCTAGAAGTCAGCAACTCCCTATGACAGAAAGTCTCCAGCAACAGTGTAGGGGCTCCACAGTAACATGGAAGAGTATGGCCCTTGTCTTCAGTGCATTAATTCATCCAGTGAAGATTTCAGAACACGTGGTGTGTATGTGTGTGTGTGTGTGTGTGTGTCTGTCTGTCTGTCTCTCTCTCTGTGTCTGTGTGTGTATGTATGTGTGTGTGTCTGTCTCTCTGTTTCTGTGTGTGTCTGTGTGTCTGTGTGTGTGTCTGTGTGTCTATGTGTGTGTGTGTGTTTAAAGGCAAATAGATTCTTAGAGGGCGAATACTAGCATGTGCTTCAAGTTCAGTAAAGTGGGGAAATGGAATCAGGTAAAGAAGGTAAGTAACATTTACTTCAAAGAGTGTGTTCAGGAAGGCTGGGGCTACAGCTCAATGGTAGACTGCTTGCCAAGTATGCGTCAGGCTCTAGGTTCAAATCCACGATCCCAGTGCTGGGAGGTAAAGGGAGGAGGATCTCCTAGGAGTTCAAGGCCATCTTTAGCACTTAGTAAACTGGAAACCAGCTAGAGCTACAAAGTAAGACCCTGCCTCAAAAATAAGGAGAGGGAAGAAGGAAGGAGGGGGGAGGGGGAAGATGAAGGCTGAGAGGGATGGGGGGGTAGCATAGGAGAGAAGGAGTGGGAGGGGAAAGGAAGATGCCTCTGAAAGAACTGAGCATGCAGCAGATACTAAATGGGCTGAGGTCTAGCTGTGAGCCAAGAGCATCCCAGTAGCACACCACGTCCAGAACAAAGACATGGGGACAGAATAAACTGGAAAAACTTGGAAAGCTGTCTAAACACTGAGCAGACAGAATCTGGTTTCTGAACTGTCGTGTGGACCTTTGTGTGAGAAATGAGTGTCTCTCCCTTCCTGCTCTACAGGTGGCCAAGCAGGCTGCATAGGAAGGTAGATGCAGGAGACAGATGCTACCAAACCTACAGTCAAGATCTTGTCTGTGACCCCCTCTCAGAGAGGTGGCCTGCCACCCACAGAAAAGCAGCGACTCTGCTCCTTCTCACGGAGCTCTCCCGCACTTGCTCACCTGTTCTCACCTCCCCTCTGCCCGTACACAAAGCAAGCAAACTCTGATTCTGCGGCCATGTGGTCCAGGTGATCTGCAAGGGCCGTGCAGAGGGCCTAAGAGGAGAGGGGGCAGCTGTTTTCAGAGTCGGTGGGCTTGGAGTTGACATTGCCTTTGTGGAGACTGAAGTGTGGGGAATTGCACAGGGGCAACAAGTGCACAGCACTGAATGTGCTCAGGACCACTGAGCAGGTTCCTCATGTACAGTGTCATGGTCACCCTCAGGACCACTGAGCAGGTTCCTCATGTACAGTGTCATGGTCACCCTCAGTACCACTGAGCAGGTTCCTCATGTACAGTGTCATGGTCACCTTAATGGTTTGTTTGTTTTTTTAACTTTTATTGCATTATCAGAAAAGTTACATGATTTCAATTTATCTGAATTTGTTAACATTTAAAAACATATTTTAATTAAATAGGATTGAATCACATTCTTGTTCCCCTTTTGTACCACCGCTCCTCCCATAGACTCCCCCTTCAATACCTATAATATATTTTTTGTCATATTCCTTAAAATTTATAAAATAACAATAAAAATAAGTATCATAAAAGTTGTTTGATATAAAACAACAATCAATTTAACAGTCTTATG
>NW_022196905.1:10862242-10888844 GCF_008632895.1 Mastomys coucha
CTGTGTTCTCCTGTATTTCTTTGAGGGTGCTATTTATGTCTTTCTTAAGGTCCTGTACCATCATCATGGTAAGTGATTTTATATCTGAATCTTGTGTTTCCGGTGTGATGGTGTGGCAAGGACTTGTTATGGTAGGAGAATTGGGTTCTGATGATGGCAAGTGACCTTGGTCTGTGTTGTTTATTTTCTTATGCTTGCCCCCAGCCATCTGGTTAACTCTAGTACTACCTGCCCTTGCTAAATCTGACTGGAGCCTGTCCTTCCTGTGATCCTGGTTGTGTCAGAACTCCTCAGAGTCAAGCTGTCTCTGTGATCCTGTGATTCTGGGATCCTGGGATCCTGGGCTTGTTAGATCACCTGGGAGTATGGCTTTCTCTGTGAGTTGTGGGGCTGGCTGCAAAGCTTGTGCCCAAGGTCTGCTCAGAACACTAACCCAGACAGACCGGAAGGAATCGGAGTCACTGGGCTAGCGGAGTTCCTGTGTGCCTGGTCAAGCTGGTCCCAGTTACTCCCAGTGTTGGGACAGATGTTTGTTCCTGCTTACCTCTGATCCTGGGTGTGTCAGAGCACCTGGGAATGGAGCTTCCTCTGAGTGTTGTGGGACTGGCTGCGGAGCTTGCGCCCAAGGTCTCTGAACCTGGGTGTGTCAGCACACCTCTGATCCTGGGTGTGTCAGAGCGCCTGGGAGTGGAGCTTCCTCTAGGTTTTGTGGGACTGGCTGCGGAGCTTGTGCCCAAGGTCTGCCCTGGACCCCAGCCCAGACAGACCGGAAGGAACCCAAGTCACTGGGCTGGCGGAGTTCCTGTGTGCCTGGTCCCGATGGTCCCAGTTACTCCCAGTGTTGGGACAAATATTGGTTCCCGCTCACCTCGATCCTGGGTGTGTCAGAGCGCCGGGGAGTGGAGCTTCCTCTGGGTGTTGTGGGACTGGCTGGGGAGCTTGCGCCCAAGGTCTGCTCTGGACCCAAGCCACCTTAATGGTTTTTGAATGTCACCTGACCAGTACTAGATGGGAAAGTGTGGGAAGACTCCAGCCAGCTTGTAAATGGGCTCACTGACTGCCCCTCTGCCCCATAACATTTAGTGGTGCCCAGGCCACAGCCTATGGCTATGCAGTTTGTAACACTCATGAAAATCTATAGATAAATTCACTGTGTCACCTAGCCTGTGGCTGCAGATGCCCAGAGGCCCTCTTCCCAAGCCTCACAAAGGTACCTATGGCTAGCAGTGACTGCAAGTGTAGCCAAAGGATCCCGACACTGAGCCCTGTGCAGTGTGTGCTGGAAACCTGGTTGTCATGATGAGGTATGGCTCTCAGGAAGGAATAAGTAATGGGCAGGGCAGGTGGGAGGGGAAAGGCTCAACTCTTATGAGTTGACGTTGATACCACAGAAGGAAGAGCTGGTTAGTTGCTATGGGAACAGCTTAGTTATCCCAGACTGCTGATAGAAGAAAGGTTCGGGCCTCCTTTGCTTCTTGCTTACTTGTTCTCTTGACATATGATGCCTTTGCCATATTGTAAGGTAGCATGAAGACCCTCATAAAGTTCAGCCCCTCTGTCTGGGACTGCCCAGGCTTGAGAATAAACCTATGTTCTTTATAAATTATTCCATCCGCAGGAGTCTGTTTTAATAGCACCAGATGACTCCAGGCCTCATCCTTGATGTTGGTTAGTCCACTGTGCATCTCTGCCTGGTAGCTCCAGGTGCCAGGGACAGGTGAAATTAAATGATGACAAGATTAAAAGAAGCATTAGGCCTCTCTGCTCCCTCTTTGTGTGGGCCCCTATACAACAGATCTATCCCCAGGCCCTGGGTTGTCATCCAGCCCTCTGCTAAGTACTGAAGACTGAGTATCATAGTGAGAAGAGATGTCGGTTCACTGGATACTAACGATGTGCCCAGCTCAGTGCTGAAACTGTAACATGGGCCTTCTCATCTAATATTCCCAAGAGCAAAGTCAGTAGCGTCCCCTCCGATGGATGACGGGGCTGTGTGGCTCACAGAGGAGGAACTGAGCTCAGCATTCAAGCTGAGGTCCACAGCTGAAAGGTATGTGGACCTGTAGCTGAGCTTCTCAGACCAAGCATCCACACTCAGCTCCCTATGGCTCTGAGCATAGCATCCGCTCTACAGCTCTTGTCGTTTGAGTGTTGGGGAGGTCCTTAGACAATTCCAGCTACGCCCTGAACATGAGAGGCCAGAAGCTGAAGGGCCGGGGCGATTTCAAGGCTGCTTCCAGCTCAACCTTAAACCTGACAAACAACAGCTGTAAAAGCCATGTGGCCAGGGGCCTGGCAGCACTCACCTGAGAAAACATGTTTCTGCAACAAACCTTACATAAAGAAATGTAGTTCACACCCAGCAGAAGCCCTGCCATGGCAACTTTAGCATCCTGACCACATTGATGGCATTGGCTTGTCTTTAGCTGCAGTGCCGCTGTTTCGCTGGCTACGGTGCCAACTGGCTCCCACGTGCTCACCACTCTCTGACACTTTGGCAGTTCCTCTAAGGCTTCTGCCAGTGTCACAACATGCTGGGACTTAGGCTTTCCCTTCCCTGAAGCACTATCCACACCGCAGCAGAAACCACATCCAGCCCATCATTTTCCAGAGTGGAAGCCACAGCCCAGATGATTTCCTTCACCCAGGGTCCCGACACTACTTGGTGGCAATCTAAGCAAGGATCTCCTCCTCGGTGGCTTTCTCTTCCTCACTGAACCACTGCTCCCAGTTCAGTTCTAATTCACAGAGGTGAACCTCTGTGCTGCTTCTCTTTTGAACCTGGCAGTTAGCTCCCTGGCCTTACTAGGTTCCAGTGCTAGTTTTTAATATTGGGTTTTTCCAATATTTATCATGTCCAGTCGCAGCAGCCACCTCCCCCCTCAGCTTTCTGCTCCTGCTCTTACAAGCCATTTGCCACCTGGAATCCAGGGTGTTCCCTCCAGAAAACAAAGGTAGTTACACCGCTCTCCTATAAAAGCCCCCAAGCCCCTCCCCAGCATAGCAGACTGATGCCTAGCCCTGGGTCTGGGTCATCTTGGCTTCAGCTACAGGTCCAAAGCTGAACTGGGCAGGATGCTGGGAACACTCAGCAGGGCACAGGTGACACTGGCAGGAGCTAACCTGTTCTAACCACTCATCCCACCAGGAGGTATTTGGACATGGACTGGCTGATGTGCAGGAGCCTGACTTCGGGGTTTGGTTGTGATATATCCAAAACTTCAGGGGCAGTCTCCATGAGCTTCCTGAAGAAGACGGGCATCTGTCTATCTGTGCTGAGAACTGGCAACTGTCAGTTCATTCAAGTTGTCTGTTCATCTGTCTGCCTGTTCATCCATCCATCCATTCAGAAGACCCCATGGAAAAATAAAGAAAACCAGAAAAAAAGCAAGCAAGCTTACTCTGGTGGTTTCTCTCCTCTTGGTCTTCCTGCCCTCAGTCCCTCTTCTTATGTCCATATGTACAAAGGGTTACTAGACAATACCTTCACGAACCAGGGAAGTGAAATTCTTCCCCCTTTATTGTATATGTATATGTACATATGTGTACGTATGTATATGTATAGTGTCAGGACACGGAGAGGTATGGAGAGGACTACAGTCACTTGAGCACAGGTCACTAGCTCCAGTAAACTTTCACCTTTCATTATATTGACCTTTAGGTTTTCAGTCCTCTTTCTCCTCTTCCTTCTTCACGAAACAAAATGTCACCATTTTAGTTGAGACCGCCACCCGTGACCTCACTCCCTCTGACCCGGTCAGCTTTTCCCTCTTCCCAGCTGCTGTGTAGTTTTCTGAGAAAGTCAGGAGTTACTAGTTACAGTGGGTATGGATGCCACTGCAGTATAGTGAGTTGCTGTATGAACCCCATGGGAGGCTACGGGATGTTAGAAACGTTTTGGATTCCCTGTGCATGACATCAGACGCCTCTTCTTGCCACTTGCTTTTTAATTTTATTGGACTTTTAGAACTGTGAGTAACCTATGCTGATTGAAACATGCCAAGCAGAGCAGACATAAATCAGGACAAAAATAACTCTCTTTCTCTGCCCAGCTCCACCCACATAGCTACCCTCAGCAGAGGACATTCTGCCCGGCCCTATCCCACATAGCCACCACCAGCAGTGGGCAGGCAGCCTTATGCACCTTTTTCTTCTGATTACATAAATGCATACAGGAACTCTGTACTCAGGGAAATGCCAGAGAAAGCTCGGGGCAGGCTGGAGTGCCCGGGGCAGGCTGGAGTGCCCAGGGCAGGCTGGGGTGCTCAGTCTTGGACTCTCTCAAGGTACAGAAGGTGAAAGGATACGATTCTGTGCTAACTAACTCACAGCCTGATGCGCTTTCCCACTCACACCACATAAACACCCCATTCACACTCTGCTTACACTTCATTCACACCACATTTACACTCCACTCCCACCACACACACATCCCATTCATGCTCTACTCATGCCTGGCCTTTAATCCAGTGTCCAGTTGATGAGCACTATATGTCCTTGGGCTGGACAGAGGAAGGGAGTAGGCCATTGGCCAGCTAGGTGACCACAGCAAGCCAGATACCTCAATAGCAAAAGGACATAGGACTTTTGAAGCCTGAGATCAACCATTCTCTATAGAAAGTTTTTAGAAGGCGGATGGTCTGCTTACAGGTCCAAGTATGTGCAACTCCTCTGGTGGTCAAGTTGAAGTAGCTAGCCTTTCTACTGTGGCCACATCTGAGGCTGAGAAAAGGTCCTGTAACCAGAAGTGAGAATGTGGAATGCCAAGAAATCTTCCCAGTGTTGGCGTTGGGTTTACTTTCAAAAAAGAATAGGCCTAGACATGTCTCAATTCAAGCTAGATGGATGGTTTTCTTTTCCTTGAAGAAAAAAATCCAATAATTAGTTTCATGTCTCTGCAAAGTGGTAAAACAAGCTGTCTATAAGACTTGGGTCTGATTCTAACTTCCAACCCTTGGCACTTGGGAGCTATAAAACTGGCTGGGACATGCACACCCAGATTGGAAAGGATCTCCTAAGAGCCCTCCCGCTGTTAAATTCTAGGAGTCTGTTATATTCAAGGTTGGTTTTTTTTTTTTTTTCTACCTTCTGTCTTATAGCTAGCCAAAAAAATTCTCTAACCTGCCTTGACTGACAATAGATCATAAGGTTACGGTGTTTTAGAACAGCCCTGACCATACCCAGGCATGCATACAGTAGGCCAGGAAGCATTCGAGCAGATGCTCTACTGGGTGTGGCTCCATTTCTGTATCACAGGATGTGGTTCCATTTACCTCTATCCATGGATGCTTGTGTCCAATTGCACTTCTGCATGCCTTCCCCAAGCCAAGCAGAAAAAACGGACACTTGATCCTGGTCCTGTGCCTTCCCTCTGAAGGCTCTCAGTTATGCAAAACTGTGGTTGGATAAATTTGCTATGCCTGTCTCTTATTGATCTGGGCTTTGTTACTGGTGCCTGCTGTGACCCTTCCCCTCTGGCAGCAGGAGAGGGACCACCTATCTTTCCTTCAGGGTAACAGCATCCTTACAGCTGATAAGGCTTCTCCTTGTCCTGTTTTCCTTTCTCCCTTTTCACGGGCCTGCTCGGCTCTGACAGCAACAGCCTGAAGCTCCCGTACAAGCTCAGGCCCAGCAGAAGGCCTGGTAGCTGATCAATGTCCTCCATCAATGTTATCCAGAAATGGAGGAATAGCTCCTTTAAAGTGCCCACTGGGGTCTTCTCAGGGCACTTAGTAGCTCACCCTAGCTCTGGACACCATCAACCCCAACCCCAAGCTCCCGTGCTAATCCCAAAGATGGGAGGAGAAAGATCAACTCAAATTATCATGCCCAGTTGATTAAAGCAAACGTTTTTATTCCTGTATATGCGCTGCCTCCCCCTAGGGAGAGATTTGAGAGGTCCACATTAGATTAGAGAAAAACAAGGTTTTTCTATAGGCCAGGGGTAGGGGGGTCAAGCAAAATAGGCAGGGTTACAGGAGCAGAACGTAGGCATTAGAAGTTAGTCACAATAACCTCCTGAAACAAAGACACAATTGCAAGGTTGTAACAACAGGTAGCCATAACAAAGGTAGGGTTGCAAGACAGTTATTAGACTTTTGAAACAATGAGGAGGTTTGCATTCCTGGAACAGACAGTACAGAGCCAGTGTAGTTAAGGCTACAGGTGGGGAATAGTACAGTGCTCGAGGAACAGATTTAATCGCCAACAAAATGAGCCTTGTTTGTCCTTTCTATAAAGTGGCTTTTAAGCCGAAGGTGGAGGCAGCCTGCTTCTTTACTTGGCTAAGCTCTCTCAGACACTTTGATTATAAGAAAAGCACTTTTCAGTGTTGACGCCAAGTGCCTGTGCATTTAACTAGGAAATCTCGTTTAATTTCATGCTCTCCACTGCTGTCCATCCATCATAAAATGTTCAGATCTTGCAAAGAGATTTTGTGGGCCAGAAGGTGGGACCCACGCTGATTTAGGCATTAGGCTGCTTCCACCAAATCCCTAGGTGGCACCGAACCAGCAGTATAAGCATAAGAGATTATCTGAACTGATCAGCAATATTAGGACAGCTGTTAATTTCATTAATTAAAATATTTTAAAATGTTATTTTAAAAAAATGAAGGGGAAGAGCATTGGTGACTCTTGCAGAGGACCAGGACTCAACACTTAGCACCGCCATAAAGGTTTGCAAATCTTTTTTTTTTTTTTTTTTGGTTTTTCGAGACAGGGTTTCTCCAGCTGTCCTGGTACTCTGTAGACCAGGCTGGCCTCGAACTCGGAAATCCGCCTGCCTCTGCCTCCCAAGTGCTGGGATTAAAGGCGTGCGCCACCACCGCCTGGCTTGGCTTGCAAATCTTTGTAACTCCAGTTCCAGGGGATCTAACACTCTCTTCAGGCCTCTACAGGCACCTGGTATGCACATGGTGCACATGCATACATACATATATACATACATACATGTTGGCAAAACATCCACACATGTAGAACTAATGATAAAGGAAGAGAACATTCGATCCCAGAGCTTTCTGTTTATTGTAAACAGGATTAAATAAAGTCAACCATAGGTCAAGAGGTAGGGCAGGCAATGAGTTGATAGGAGGTGAACATTAAAGAAAAAAAAAAAAAACATAGGGAGTGAGAGGCAGTCAGGAGGACAGGCACAGAAACTCACAGGAAGTAGAAGGGAGGGACATTCATTTTGAAGAAGGTCTTTTGAATGAGCACCAGAGAGGGGCTCTGCTGGGTGCCTTCTCTGTTCTCAGCCTCTCTGACCTGCTCAGCCCCTCTCAGCCTTTCACCCCAGCATCTGACACCTGAGTCCTCATTGGTAATATTAAACGATTGAGATTTTGTTTAAAAACAGCACACTACTTCACTACTCATGAACTTTACAAACTTCTTACAAGAGGAGTTCACAACATGCAGGAACAGCAGAGAGATGTGAGGGGTTCCGCCAGGAGAGTTGACATGGATTGCCTGTTGGGACACTGAGGTCCTAGAGATGTTGCTGGGATGTGGACTGGGACAGTGCAGAAATGTTTGGCAAGCTCAGAGCAAACATTTTTGAGAGGAAGAGTTCAAAAGTGTTTAAGATATCTCACTGGAGAGGAACACTAACTCTCCCTGAGGAAAGCCACCCCCACCCGCCTTTTGTCTAAATGCTACCACTTGATTCTGGAGCTGCCTAGACCCTGGGCTCATTTCAGGAGCAAAGCCAACCTTTTGGGGTCGCATAGTCGCAAACATGTCTTCACACCTTCTCTGGGGCCAGACCCCCCCTGCCCGGAAGTCACCAGAAACACACTGCCTAGGGCCTGCCAGGGAGTCAGGCAAGGGTTACAGCTTTCTCTCTTCCCTTGAGCTATGGAACAAAGCAAGTTAAGGTGCTGAGTCATGGAGGGCTGAGCCTCCTAGCTGCTGAGTCATGGAGGGCTGAGCCTCGGAGCAACAAGCCAGGGATAAGGAAGATGCAGGTACTGACCCCCTCCTCCCCCCCCCCCCCCCCCCCCCCCCGGTGGGTTTCCAGCATACAGAAGAGAGACTCTGGAGCCCTCAGACCTTTGTTCCCAGGGAAGACTGTTCCCACGGCATAGTGCATCATTATTTTTTGAAACAAAATCATCATTTGTTTAAAAACTAAGTAGGTAAATCTATGCTCTCATTTAGTTAGCTAGCTAGCTAGTTAGTTGAGACAGAACCTCACTATGGAGACCAGGCTAGCCTTGAATTTTTGATCTTCTAGTTCTGTCTTCTGAGTCCTGGAACTATAGAACTGTCTAGCTTGTATAAAATCTCAATCTCTCCCTGTCCCCCTCTCTCCTTCCCTTTCTGTTTTTTTTTTTTTCTAGACGGGGTTTCTCTGTGTAGCCCTGACTGTCCGGAAACTCACTCTGTAGACCAGGCTGGCCTGGAACTTACAGAGTTCTACCTGCCTCTGCCTCCCAAGTCTCCCAAGTGCTGGGACTAGTGGTGTGAGTACCACCACCTCCTATAATGTTTTCTTATGAATATAAAATATAATTTAAAAATAAAGGCTGGGAGCCAGAGCACCAGAGAGATGACCTAGCTGATAAAGGCCTCTGCCACCAAGCCTGATGGAAGGAGAAAGCTGATGCCCACAAGCTGTCCTGCAGCCATACCTTATGATGTGTCATGCGTATATCCACACCAAAACTGATCAGTAATTGATTTAAAAAGGAGAGACTCCAAGGTTCACTGTTTTGCCTAGGAATCTACACAAGAATATCTTCCCTCTGGCCCCGGTTGTTGTCAGGGTGACCTCTGGGCAACAGGGACTGTGGTAGAAGACCATGGTCTGAGATCCAGGCCAGCATGTTCCCTTCCCCACTACTCTGGATAACTTTGAGGTGTTGTGCAAATGGGTGGCCGTGGTGGCTTCTATGAATGAAGAGATGAAGTGATGGTATTTGGTTTTCAATATGCATCAAGAATTCACAGTTGGAGAGATGGCTCAGCAGATAAGAACACTGACTGCACTTCTGAAGGTCCTGAGTTCAAATCCCAGCAACCGCAGGGTGGCTCACACCCATCTGTAATGGGATCTGACACCCCTTCTGGTTCATCAAAAGACAGCTATAGTGTACTTACATATAATAATAAATCTTAAAAAAAAAAAGAATATCCCTTGCTGGGCAGTGGTGGCGCACGCCTTTAATCCCAGTACTTTGGAGGCAGAGGCAGGTGGATTTCTGAGTTCGAGGCCAGCCTGGTCTACAGAGTGAGTTCCAGGACAGCCAGGGCTACACAGAGAAACCCTGTCTCGAAAAACCAAAACCAAACAAACAAAAAAGAGAATTCACAGCGCCCATCTGCCATCTGACCCTGTTCCTCCTTACAAAAATCATTTGCATATATAAAGAAGCAGTGTGCAGATGTATGTGGAGGCCATGTGAAGTATCTTCTTCAATAATTCTCCATATTTTATTTTACTACATTTTTATTTATTTTGTAGGGGATAGGGAGTGTGCGTGCCACAATGTAGGTATGGAGGTCAAAGAATGACTTGTGGCAATCAGTTCTCTCTTTCCACTACATGGGTGCTAGGAATCAGCCTGTCAGACTTAGTGTCAAGAACCTTAACCTGTCAGCTAATTCACCAGCCCTGCGCTGGAACCTGGGGCTCACAGATCCCACTGGGCAAGAACAAGTCAGAAAGCCTCAGGAGCCTCCTGTCTCTGATTCCCCAGTGCCGGAGTTACAGGCACGCATGCGCATGAGCATGCACACGCCTATACCCAGCTTCTTCATGGCTGCTGGAGATCCTGCTCAGATCCTCATGCCTAAACAGCAAGCATTTATCATCGGAGTCGTGTCTCCAGCACTTAGGCTTCTGTGTTCTGAAGTCCAGGCTCAGGATGGCAAAGGAGTGAGGCCAGAGTAGACCGCAAGGACTCAGCGATGACAGGGCTGAAAGGAAAAGTGTGGGTTCAGGACCCCCAGAACCAAGTTCTCAACACAAAGGGGATTCATTTGCCCCAGAGGGCAGGGGTAATGGACAAAAACAGAGAAGGAAGAGGGAGAAGGGGAAGGGAACAAAGGAGATGAGAAGGGGTATTTGTCCTGGGAACAAAGGACTGCCTCTGGATAGGGAGGAGATTCACTTGTCCCATTGGCAAATGGCAGTTTATAAAGGTACAAGGGGTTAGGGTAAGGTGTTTAATTTTAACTGGGCATGTTAGGTGAGCCAAAGAGGGCTTTGGATTGCTGGACTTTAACACTTTGATAGCTAGACTTTTGTAGTCAGCCTCATGAGGAGGAAGTAGCCAAAGAATGGAAGAGACCTTGGTGGCTGGCTTTAGGGGTGTAATCTAAAGGTTTTTAGCAAGGCAGAGGGAATGGGGGGAAGAAGAGTAAGGCCAACCTTCCAGCAAGCCACAGACCTTGAAAGAAGCCACATGGCAAGGGGGCTGGTGGGTGGTGAGAGAACAAACCCAGGAAAGATATGCAAAGACACTCTTTGGCTAACCTCTAACAGAGGTGACACGTAGGACAAAGGCAAAGTGGTAAGAACTCCTGCCAGCGTAGAGAAATCTGCCAGGCCTTGTGTGGTCTGTGGGATTCAGAAACCGTGGAGGAAGCTACTGGGGCTGAGTGGCCACACGGGTACTTGATAGTCAAACACAGCACCTCAGACTTATAGTTTGCTAAACTGAGCTGGAAATGTGAAGAGTGGCCATCACTCAGTGTGGTCACAGGCTCTTCCACAGTGGACAATTTGGTCATATTGGAGGAGACCCCCACTTAACCTCAGATTCCTTTATATGTCACTGAAACTGAGTGTACTCTGTGCTATGATTGCAAAAGAGAGCAATCCAGTCTAGTGTAGTGAGTATTCTCAAAATCGAAGTCAATGGTAGAAAGATACACTCAGCTACTTCAATCTCAGAAGCAGCCACGTTTGTACCCTCTTGTCCGCAAAGGCTCACTGGATAGAGGGGATCACAGAACTCAGGATGTGCCACTTGGCTTTCTTTTCTTGGAAATACCCAATTTGGAGTTTCTGAGCTTTTCTAAACTGAGCTATTATTAACATTGGGGTGTACTATGTAAAAATGAGAACCAAGAAAAAGAGGCTGGACACAGCAAGCGTCTGTAGTCCTGTGGACCAGAACACGGATACCAGGCTGCAGGCACAGAGACCAGGCTGCAGGCACAGAGACCAGGTTGCAGGCACAGAGACCAGGCTGCAGGCAGAATGAGAAGGAAGTAGAATTGCAGAGACAGGCAGAGACCAGGAAGCATAAATGTGGCCTTCAAGTCCCTGTTACTGGTCCTTTCTGAGACCTCTCATCATTCCTGCCCTGGGGTCCTGGGGGAAACAGCCCAGAATTTTTAAATTTGTTCACTTTTGTTACAAGAAGCTCCCACTGGTAATTTTCAACCAGCAAGTGTTAATTATATACAAGTAATTATACACTAGTAATAACACACTCAGAACCAACAAAGCAAGTGACTCACCGTATTCTTCTTCATGTGGTAAAGTGGGCACAACACAAAGCTTAACATTTTCACCCTTGCAAGCTTCAGCATTGTGGCGTTCAGCATTCACACTGCTGTGATCAAAACGTCCCTCCATCCACAGAACCCTCGCCTGTCCTCCCTCTTGTCCTCCTTGCTGATGCACGGTAGCACTGGATAACTCCAGCCTCGTCTAGTTTATTTATACTCCTAATTTGAGCGTAGTCTTGACAAGTTGCCTCTTTCTCACAGTATTTGAGTTAGGCACACTTCACGGTCACTCAAAAGTTCCTTGTTAAACCAGTGTTCACTACAAAATATTTGGTTCTCATCTCAAAAACTGTAGCTTTGATTTAATATCCTTTTACAAAGCTCCACAAACAGCTTTATTCCTGGATCTACAACCCTAGGTCCCCATTTTATATTTTTAATGATTTTTCAAATTCATTTTATACGTACAGGTGTTTCGGCCGCACAAATGTCTGTGTACCATCTTGCATGCAGTGTCCACAAAAAACAAAAAGGGGCATCAGATCCCTGGGACTGGAAGTTCAAAAGATCGTGAGCTGGGAACTGAACCTAGGTCCTATGCAAGAGCAAGTGCTCTTAACCGCTGATCCTCCCTATTTTACATTTGACAAGAAAAAACAAAACAAAACAAACAAACAAAAAACAATTTGGCATTTATCTCTCCAAGCAAAGAGCAGTTTCCTTTCAGGATTACATGACCCTTAAGCTAAACTTCTGCTGCTCTCTCCTTACTGTACACAGCCATTGGTCTGTCTCTCTGGAGAGCCCTGAGGGGTACAGCACTGTGTTTGTGCTTTGCCCATGTACGCTTTTCTTTTCTTCACAAACACAAAAATCAGCTGCCTTTTGAGACATCCAAGTCTCACCCCCTCCACCCCGATCTAGCACACACGAGGATACCTCAACTGCAGGAACTTTCTGACGACTTTGCTCTCTTGTTCTCAGGAGAACTCATAGCAATGCTCTTGCCTCAGTTTCCAAGTGCTAGGATGTGCATCATCATGACCACATGCGTTATGGGACCAAGATGAACATTTTTATTTTCCAGCTTAAGTGTTGGCAAAGTGGCTCAGTGGGTAAAGGCGCCTGCCACCAAACCCGACAGCCTGAGTTCAATCCCCAGGACCCATGGAAAGGAAAGACCAAGTTCCACAAAAGTTGTCATTTGAGTTTGCATGTGCACCCACACACATATACATACACACACAGCATGCACATATATATATACACACACATATATATGTATATACACATACATATAGTATATATGACAAGATAACAATAAATTGAAGTTTAAAGTTTTTTTCTACAAGTGTAATAAAATATGTCAGTGGTAAAATGACCCAATTGTATCACAGAGAGGTGGCTGGCAAGCACTTCTGCTGTGCACTAGCAGGACATTTTGTCAGCTCATTCTTGAGATGTTAAATTTGGAAAGTAGCACTTTAACATGTCAGTTTAGAACATGCAAAAGAATTTGGAATGGTATTGCCTACTTAAATTATTATTCTTATTCTTAGTTAGGGTTTCTATTGGTAAAAACACCATGACTTGGGGAGGAAAGGGTTCATTTGCCTTACAGATGACTACATCATCACAAGGCAGGACCTCAAGGTGGAACCTGGAGACAGGAACTGAAGCAGAGATCATAGAGGAATGCTTGCTCCTCTGGGCTTGCTCAGCCAGCTTTCCTATACAATTCAACACCATCTGCCCCAAGGATGGTGGCACCCATGGTGATCTGGGCCATTCTACAACATCCCACACTCTTGCCTACGGGCCAATCTGATTGGGGCATATTCTCAATTGAGGTTCCCTCTATCCATGTGACCCTAGCTTGGGTCAAGTTGACATAAAACCTAGCTAGCACATAATTATCATATTTTCAGTAGTAGGGATGAAAGCTGGGGCCTTACACATACTGGTAAGCAAAACACTCCACCCATGAGCTGCCTTCCTAGCCCTTCCTAGTTATTGAGACAGTGCCTTGCTATGTAGCTCAGGTTGGTTTTGAACTCGAGCCCAAATTTAGCTTGGGTTTTGTTCCTGTTCCCTAAATATTTTATTTTTATCATTTTATGTGTATGGGTGTTTTGCCTGTGTATGTCTGTGCACTTCATGCTCTCAGAAGCCAAAAGGTGGTGTCGAATCCCCTAGAACTGGGGTTAAAGTCAAGTAGGAGACTCAATGTGAGTGCTAGGAATTGAACCCGTGGCCTTTGGAAGAGTAGCCAGTGCTCTTAACCACTGAGCCACCTCTCTAGGCCCTACTGGGTTTTTTTAGAAGCCCAGTCATCACAATCAAAGACAATCTATGGCACGTGACAGGGAGGGGCAGTAAGTATACAGAGAACTTTGAAGCTAGACTCAACAAGTGTCTGAGAAAGTGCAGCGAGGGTCCTGAGTGCCTGGAGCCCATGTCTGCTTTCAGAGAAGAGTATCAAGGAGGGAAACTGGTCTGGTCTAAAGGGTTAGAAAAAAATATTTGAGGCATAGACAAGACTTCTGGAGCATTCTCAAAGTCAAAGACATCACAAGCTCTTCCCCTCCCCTGAGTTTTAGATCAACAAGAACTCTAGAAGCTGGAAACTAAAACCTTGTCCGTTGTCTGTAAAGTTGTACAAGAACAATCCCAAGGCCTATAGCCAAGTGGGCTTCTAGAGCTCATCTTCTGACTTGGGTGTTCCCTGGTTCAAGCCCTGCTGGACAAATGATTTACTCTACACAGTAGTGATATCAGAGGCTCTCTGAGCAGAACATAGGGCATTCCCAAAAGTGAGCTGGACTGAGTCCAGTGTTCCTTGCTTGGCCTCTCAGACTAGCCTGCCAGATGCCAGAGGAAGGCTGGGAGGGGGCGGGGAGGGGAGCAGGGGAGGCTTTCACATGAAACCCAAGGATAAGAACAATTAGTGTCCGGTAACAGATTCCATCTCTTTGTTCTCCCATTGAATTAGATTTCTCTGCAAACTATGAAAGAGACGGCAAACAGCCTAGAGGATGTGGTTCCTCCTGAAAACAGTGTTCCTCTGGAGCTACTTCTAGCCTGTATAAGCTTTAGCTCAATAAGTGACATAAGTGACTCCAAGACTTAATAAATCATGTAACATTTCTCCCTCCTTCCTGAGAGAGAGAGAGAGAGAGAGAGAGAGAGAGAGAGAGAGAGAGAGAGAGAGAGAGAGAGAGAGAGAGAGAGAGAGAGAAAGAGAGAGAAAGAGACAGACAGACAGACAGACAGACAGACAGAGAAAGAGACAGAGACAGAGACAGAGACAGAGACAGATCTATGCTAGCCTCTCTATTTGGAGTAGCCTGTGGTCTGGGGCCTGTGATGTTGCTACTGTGTAGAGTAAATCATTTTTCCTAGCAGGACCTTGGATCAGCCAACATCCAACCCAGAGATGCCAGAAAATAGCAATCTATTATTATTTTTGTTCTCAGTCTGGACTTGCCTGAGCTCAGCCTGCAGCTCGCCCTTGGCGTCTCTTCACTCTGGCTCTGACACTGGCTACATGGACTCTCTTACATCTGGCAACTAAAGCCAGGCTCCCAGGCAGCCTCATCCACCTCTCTCTGTGTGCTCTCTCTACCTGGCCTCCCTGATGTGTGTCTTTGCCAGAGATCAGGGGTCTCTAGCTACACATTGGGATGAGGGCAGAGCCAGCCAGTCTGCATCTTCCTTCTGCCTGAGTCTCAAAATTCACAGCATCATTCATTCTGTGCTCTATGGGAATGGAAACTTTATCTCTTAATGAGACAGTAGCAAAGCTTGGGAAGAGTGTATGGAACCGGGGATAGTGGCTTGGGGCCACCTCCTGCTACCTTCTTATTGTAGTATAATAGTTTTAACATGAGCTATGAGTGGTGGCACACACCTGCAGTCCCAGCACTTGCAATGCAAGAGGATTTCTGTGAGTTGAAGGCCAGTCTGCCTGGCATAGCAGGTGATGCATAGAGAGACCTTGCCTCAAAACACAGTGTGAGGAGAAAGCTCAATGGCTAAAGTGCCGGCAGTGCAGACTCAAGGACAAGGGGACAGGGCTGGAGTGATGGCTCAGTGGATAAGAGCATTAACTGCTCTTCCAGAGATCCACAGTTCAATCCCCAGCACCTACATGGTGGCTCACAACTGTCCACAATTCCAGTTCTAAGGGGACCTGACACCTTCTTCTGGCTCCTGTGGACACTGCACACACATGGCACTTAGACATAGTACAAAGACATCTATGTAGCCAAAACACCCAAGTACATAAAAATAAATAAATATTTTGTAAAAATTGGAGAGAGTGACTAAGGAAAGACATCAAATGTTGACCTAAACACACAACACACACACTTACACACACACAAGCACATTACAGACACACACATACACACACACAAGCTAAAAACTTAAAGCTTACCATTGAACCATTTTGCTTGCTTTTGCGATAGGGTCTTGTTTATCTCAGCCTTGAGTAGCTAGGCATCACAGTGCACAACACATCATAACTACTTTTAGGTTTGCCCCCTCGGTGCCACCAGCATCAGAACTTTCTCCTCCCACTCAGACTCTGTGCCCATTAAGCAGGAATTCCCAGTTCTTTCCTCCTCAGCCTGGCAGCTCCACTGTGCCTTCTGTCCGAGTCTGGCTACTTTATGTAGTTCATAAATGAAACCACACAGCAGCTCTCCTTTTGGGGCTGATTTTATGAAACACAATGGTCACATTTCAAGGCCAAGGTCAGACAAAGCTAATTCTATTTCCCATCTAAAATCACATTCAGCTACATTCAAAGTACATTGCCTAACAGAGCCCACCACTTGTTTCTCCAAACAACTAGACAACAAGATACACCAGCAATAAGATTCTAACAGAGAGGCAGGGGGCTGGGCTCAGATGCCAATGTGATTATCCCTGCCGTTATCAAATTCCCCGGTGGCAAACGTCTGAAAATGACTTCAGTCGACGCATTGTAATAGGTACGTGCATATGCGAGCTGTGCCCACAGAGGCTGGAGGATTTGGGTCCATCTGGGGCTGGAGTTATGGGAGGTTGATTGTGAGCTCTCTGATACAGATGCTGAAAACCAAACTCAAGTCCTCTGTAAGAGCAATATGAGCTCTTAATTGCTAAGCCATCTCTCAGCTCCCAAAGTAAAAAAGAAAAGAAGGAAGGAAAGAAGGGAGGGAGGGCGGGAGGGAAGGAGGGAGGGAAGAAAGAAAGAAGGAAAGGAAGGAAGGAAGGAAGGAAGAAGTCAATACCTAAAGGAATTAAAGCCTGAAATGAAATTATCTGGCCAGGAGTTTGTTCTGGTTTATAGAACCAGAGCTTGAACCTGGGCTGGCTCAGCCCAGTACCACTGAGTTGAACCCATGGCCCTCTATTTTGCTTTTTCTTTCAAGCTGGTCTTACTAAGTTGCCTTGAATCCATTCTGTAGCCTAGGCAGACCTCCAACTTTGATCATCTTGCCTCAGCCTCATGGGCAGCTTCAATTACAAGCCTGCTCCATCAGGCCTGGCTTGCCCTATGAGTTAATATTCAAGCTTCTAAGTTTTGGTGTGATGATTGATTTACACTTTCAACCCCAGCACTTGAGAGGCAGAGGAAGGAGGATCAAGAATTCAAGGCTAGCCTCAGCTACATATTGAGTTAGAGGCAGTTTTCCAGAGAGAGCCCTCAGTGCCTGCATATGGCTGGGGTCCTTACTTTTTAATAGCTCAGGCTCGACATGCCCTCTGGGACCTCAGAAATCAAGCAGGAGCAGACAATAATTTAGTACCACCTATGAACACTTTTGACTTGATAAAAGAAAACCTACTTTGAGGCCACGTAGTCTCCCTAGAGACTATGTAGAATGGGTTTGGACCCATTTGTCAGAGCCAATTGAGCCCAGTGTTGTTCTAAAATTGGCAGATAGCCAAGGAAAGCTTTTGGGGGATCAGTTCTTTGAGGACAACAGTCTATGGTGCTGTGGGATGTGCAGTCTTTGAATTGAAACTCAAGTGAGAGAAACCTTCCACTAAGAAAGACCAAGTACAGCACCTTACAGTTCAGGAACATTGAATGGTTCTAAAGGGGCAAAAATCTCCCGGGAATGCATCTAGATTTTCTAGAATTGGCTTTTTGTTGGATTAGACTTACAGGCATGAATTTTTCAGAAGTAAAGTAGGGTCTGACATTCTGTGGCCTGCCAGGCAAGATAGTTCTGGAAATCACTAATAAACCAGTAATAAGTGCTTTTAACAGGCTGGTCACTGGTAAGCAAGTGTTTTGGGCTGTGAATGATCTTCATGAAAACACAGAGAATATGCCTCTCTCTTGGTGGAGAACTGAGGGGAAGTAATGGTGATCTTGGGTTTTCAGCTCAAAGTCTGTATCAGGAACTTGGAAGCTTAGAGGACAGCCCTCATGGCAGCTCTGGGCCCATGTAACCACAGGAAATAACATCCAAAGGCTGGTCCTGGGACGGACTATGGTGTAAATCCAATTAGCCACGGTGGAATGCATCTTTTGTTCAAGTTTGAGGACTGGTCTAGGAGTGGAGCTCTGAGAACAGGATGAGGACATATCGGCAAGATTTCAATAAAGCAGGGGGGCTGTGAATCCACAATTTTGAGAAGCTGCCCTCTACCACCTCAGGTTAGTCCTCCGACTGTCTGGAGATGATATAATGATCCTCTAAAACCTCTACCCTACCACCTCTCCTTCCGAGCTCTGTAACTCAACCCAAGCCCTCAAAGCCCCAAAAGGCACAAACACTGGAAATATTGTACACACCGAACAAGTTACAATTTGCCAAGTCATACCTGCTCATTTTTGCCAGGTCAGAGTATGTAGGCAGTCTTTGGAGGAGTGGCTCATGCCACCAGGGTAAGTAGCCAGGCAATGGGAAGGGCCTGAGGGTGGAGCCTTGTCAACATAATTCAGCTCCAGAAACATCCAGATTCCTGCCTTTCATACAACCTCGGCTATCACCAAAGGTCATTTCATTCCCTAGACAAGGAAACTTGCTGAGTCACCAACTCCTGGAGTGGGATCTTACATCTCAGGGTTCAAAACTGCCAACAACCTGTCTGTGCTGATCAGCAGGCACCAGAGTGCATCAGGAGGTGTGGCTACTGAGTGCAGAAGACCAGGGGGCAGAGGGATGCCACGAAAGCGGTTTCCACTGGATGGTGGGAAGGCCAGCTATAGCCTACATTGCAGTTTACCCGCATCCATGACCTAGCTCCAGGTTAGTTCTGATGCTGGCAGGCTGCTGTTTGCATCTGCAGTCACATGGCTTCACTGTCTGATTGGGAGAAATTAACAAACTTCTTCAAAGCTCCATTTTTCTCATTCACAGAACTGTTTTATTTTTTAAATTGTATGTACGTATTATATGTGTGTGAGAGTATACTTGTTCAAATCTGGGTGTGAAGGCACACACCTTAAACCACACCAGAACTCTAGAAGCAAAGGCAAGTGTATTTCTGTGAGTTTGAGGCCAGCCTGATCTTCAGAGTGAGTTCCAGGACAGCCAGGGCTACAAGAGAAACCCTGTCTTGAGTATTCAAGCCAACCAACCAAATAAATCCAAAACAAAAAATTTAAATTTAAAAACAAAACACTCTGACCAAAAGCAACTTAAGAAAGCAAGACCTTTGGCACCCTCTGTTTTTTGCAAAAGGAGGAAGAGATGGCCAATGTCCTTGAGAGCCACATCTTTGGGAATAAGAGCCCAGAGAGGGAGGTACAGGACCTCATATATGCAAAGTGGACAACCTATGGCAGCTTCCAGCTAGTGCGAATGATTCTTTTTTTTTTTTTTTCAAGACAGGGTTTCTCTGTGTAGCCCTGGCTGTCCTGGAACTCACTCTGTAGACCAGGCTGGCCTCGAACTCAGAAATCTGCCTGTCTCTGCCTCCCAATGATTCTTATGGATTGGCAGGCTGCAGTGGGTGGGCAGCAAGGAGCTCATCACATAGAAAGCTTTCAAGGAAGCATTGATGAAGATGCCCTTGGAATTGATGCTGGGAAGGAGAATGGCAGGAATCCCTGGGTCTTCAGCACAGGTGAAGGACAGACAAGACACATCCCAGATCCCCACTTCTTATTCTTTCTTATGTCTCTCATCACAGACGGAGTCTTAGAGCCACCATCTCCTGGGCTCCACTTCACCCCATAAAAGCTCTGCTGAATCATCTGAGCTCTGCAATATTTGTCTTTCTGTTTGGCAAAGTTTGATGTGTCAGGGCACATGGGGCTCCTAAATGCCATTTTTGCCTGGGCTGAAATCAATTCTTTTTCTATTCTGTGGCTGCTACTGCAGATCACCCACCCATAACAGTTCTGGATGCCAGAAGTCCCTGGGTGAAAATCAAAGTATGGGTAAGACTCTGCCCCTCCTGGAGGCCCTGGGAAAGAGCAGTTCCCCACCTTTGGTGGCTTCCAATGGTGCTGTCATTTCTTGGTGTGTGGACCTTTTCCAGCTATGATGTCAGAAGCAACCACCATGGCCTTTAAGTTGCAGAAGAGGGACCAAAGCCTCAGGGTCACAGGGATGTGCTGTACTAAAGACTCCACTTTGGTGATTACATACTCTGAGCAGGTTAAAACAAGCTAACCAGTGATCTGAATTCATCTCCAGTCTTTATTCTGCTTTGTAATAGAAGGACTTGGGAGTCAAACATATTTGGGGGATTATTATTTGGCCCACAATAGTTACACTTTAAGTGCAACACTTCTGAGCATAATTTGTTATTTATTTGTTTGTTTATTTGTTTTTGAGAAAGGGTTTCTCTGTGTAGCTCTGTGTTGCTCTGCAGACCACGTTGGCCTCGAACTCAGAGATCTGCCTCCCTCTGTTTCCTGAGATTAAAAGTGTGTACCACCTCCCGGCCATCTTTTAGTTTTAGGACACAGCCAGACATGGTGGTGTGTATCTGTAATTATAGCACTGAAAAAATTAAGACAGGAGAATCAAGGGTTCAAGACCTTTCCTGGGTCCCACTTTCTAAATTTTGGAAAGGAGAGAACAGGCCTATCTTTTAGGAGGCTGAGGAAGTAGGATTTCAAGTCCTAAGCCAGCCCAGGTTGCATAAAAAGCAGAGGGACATGTCACTGAACTCTTCTCAAGCCAAGGATGCACTTGTTCTTTTAGATGTCTGTGAAATGGCTTGGGTTCCCACAAAGTGTGCTCACCTGTCATCTTTCAGAATGAACCTTAAAGAAACAAGATGTTGGCTGGCCATTTGAACACTTTCTGACTTGCTCTTTTTACCTAATTCTGTACTTAAGTGTTAGGAAACCAGAAGACTTGGAATTGCATCGAAACTTAGAATGACAAATATTTACACAGTGCTCACTAAGTTCCAGGCATTGTTCCAAGCCCTCTCCGCATCACTCCCCATCTTCTAAGAACCATCCACGGAAGGTTGCTTGGCGTCACTGAGAGTGGCATAAAGAAACACATTTGCTACCAGGCACTCAGGGCCACAACTTGCATCTTAGTTTCCTTCAGAAGGAAATAATGAAATAGAAAATGCTATTTAAAAAAAGAAAGTGGACTTACTTATAGTTTGGTCAAAGTGTGGAAAGAAAACCTATTCTCTTCCCTGAGAGTATGGTGGTCTTACAGTTTATAGAAAGTAGACAGTCTGCGGTTAGCTGTGAGACAGTTTGAAAAGTCCTCTCCTGAACACAGGGCCTCAGGCTCCTTTGCTGCCTCCATTCTCCAAACAAGTGTCTCTTTAGACTATCTCCTCTGCCTTCTGTTCACTATGGGATCTCCACTAATATGCAGTCCAGATAGGAAGGTGCTGGCTGACAGCTCTGTGGACCAATAAGTTTATGGGGGAGAGTGTTTTACTTACAAATGCATAAATGATGGGCAGCTGTGCTATATAAAATCTTACATGTGAAGAGAAAAAAAGAAATGAGACTTTAATATTTATAAAACTCTTCTTTAAAACTAATGGAGAATGGTCTGGAGAGATGGTTCAGTGGCTAAGAGCTGGGGCTGCTCTTTCAGAGGTCCCTAGTTCAATTCCCAGCACTCACATGGTGAATGACACTATCTGTAATGGAATCTGATGCCCTCTTCTGGTGTGGGAATCTGATGCCCTCTTCTGGTGTGCATGAAAACAGAACAACCCTGTACATAAAATAATTAATAAATCTTTAAAAATGGAAAACAATGTAACTGTCAGAAAGAATAGACTAGATTAATTAGATGTATATCATAGAGGGCCACTGAGGTGGCTCAGTGAGTGAAGGCATTTGTTGCATATTACTGGTGAGCCAACTCCACAAGTTGTCCTCTGCCCTAAACATGGGCACCATGGCACTTGCACCCACATCACACACATCATGCACACTTGTGTTGTGCCATGAAATGTTTGTGAACCCCAAAAGACCACCAAGGAGCTGATTTCAGTCTAGTCACACTAGTGTCTCTTTATTCAAGTTCAAGCTTGGGCCACACCACCATCTCTGATGCAGGAGAATGGGAGGGACTATTGAGCCCAGTTTCAGTCAAGCATTTATAGAGGCAAGAAGCCAGTATCTAGCCTGGTACACATTTGATTGGGGAGCCATTATGGCTGGTGTTGGGAGCCAAATCACAAACTTAACTTCTGTTTTTTTCCTGATTGGTGGTTGTTAGGAGGTGAAGTGCCAGGGGCAGGCTTGTAACCTAATGGTGCAGATTTGTTGGGGAATAACCTGGAAACTGGTTCTGGGTACTGGCCTGTTAACTTGAGTTCAACCTTAGGTCAGGTTCTCTAAGATGGAGTCTGAACCCAAAAGATTTGGTCTCTGACTTGCATGCACACATATTAATAAATGAAAAAATTTAAACCTGTACTAGTGAGATAATTCATCCTAAGGAATCATTATTGCAAATCAGCAAAATATAAGTCCTTCTATATTAATATGGGAAGATGTGAAATATGTGCTAAGTGACCAAAATTGTGGAATACCTGTGGTGGGCATGGGTAGGGGCATTGCTAGGGATGGAAGCGTTATAGAATTGTCCTGACAGGAGAAAAGATATTTTAAACAAGACACTTGTGCTAGCAGACTTTTGAAATAGTGGTTCCCAAATAATTAAATTTCCCTAGGAATCTCATTCTGGGGGTAGGGGAAGGGAAAGGCAGAGAAGCCTTGTGCCAGAGAAAGAAGGAAAGGGAAGGAACACGTCTCTCTGGGAGAAATTTCCAACAGTTCTAACTTTATCAGACCACCATGCTGGAGAGACATAAGGGTCAGTGACAGGCAGGACCACAGCATGGCCCGAACTACTAAGTAATGCACGCCTCTCACCCTCTATTAACAGGATATAGTTTAACTATCTTACTACCCTTTATTTCCTCTCTCATTCATTCATTCATTATTGTGTGTCCTGTGTACACATGTATAACATTTGTGTGGGTGTGGATGGGTGTATGACACGTGTGTTTGTGAGTGCCTGCCCACCATGACAAATGTGTAAAGGTCAGAAGAGTCTTTCAACTTGGAGGAGTCTGTTTTCTCCTTTCACAGTGGGTTCTGGGGACTGAACTCAGGTCCTCAGGATTCAGTCATCTCCTTGACCCTTACCCTCTATTTAAACTTAAACCTCAGGTCAGTACCCCAAAGATGATCTTAGTGGGTGCAGGGGGTGAGTCAAGTACAAATTGAATGTGTATTGTCTGACATAGGCCAGCCATGTCAAGGATTCCTGTAGAATCGCTTATAAACATCACCTGTCAATTAAAAAGCTGAAGGCCAATAAGCTGAGGCAGGAAATAGGAAGTAGGACACTGGCAGGAAGAGAAAGGACTCTGGGAAATCATAAGAGATAAAAGAAAGATGCGGGAGAGACAGACTGAGAGATGGATTGAGGAGATGGGCGTAAACCAGCAGGAAGATGAACTCAGAGAGACACTGGCAGAGATGCGCAGGAGAGACAGAAGAAGCAGCTGGGACTGAAGGAGAGGTAACTAGCCACGTGGTACACATAAAATAGTTTAAATGGGTTAAACAAGTTACGAGCTAGTCAGGGAATGGCCAAAGCTCATGGCCTAAGCATTTATTAATAAATATTTAGTCTCAGAGTCGTCATTCAGGGAACAGGACTGGGAAAGGAAAAATGGTTTCTTAATTTTTATAAACAACCCAATACCTCAGACCCATGGGAAAGCTTGGGGGAAAGCTTTCCTCAGAGGCTAAACCTTCCTCTGGTCTGAGTGCAAACGTTGACAGTGTACAGGGAATGTCCATTGGAGCGCACTCACTACCCCTGGGCTCCTTGTTCAGCTGTATGCAATAATGATACTTACTTGTTCAACTGTATGCAGTAACCCTGCCTCCTTGTTTAGCTGTATATAATAAACATATTGAGCTTCTGGGGTGCTGTGGCTTCTCCCCCTGGGATCCCAGACTCCTGATCTACCCCAGTTACATTGATCCCTGGATCCTTCCCTGAAGCACATGGAAAGGAGTCACTGGGCCTGTTTATTTGTTCCTCTCCCAGTGAGGCTGCATTGATAAATCTCCATTCTCTGTTTCTAGATACTATTTGCCTTTTTATTTGGCAAATTGGTATGGGTAGGCAAATCTAATTTACTAGAGCAGCTATAACCCTAACATCCAACCATCCTGGAGTATTCAGTTTTAGGAACTGGAAAGCTCCATTCAAAAAGGAACAAAGCAATCAACCTAGGAAATGAGATCCAACTTCTCAAACCCAACAGCCAAACACACACACACACAGACACACACCCACAGACACATACACACATACACAGACACACAGAGACACACACACAGTCAAGATGTTCTCAGCTGTAGAACTAAGAAAACCACTGCTTATTGTCATGAACAAACCATCTCCAACCATGTCCTTAAAAAGAAGTCTGTGATCTACAAGTCAGCTAGTTTCTCACATGCCTTAGTTAGGGTTTCATTGCTGTGAAGAGACACCATGACTAAGACAACTCTATATTATAAAGTCAAACATTTAATTGGGGCTGGCTTACAGGTTCAGAGGTTCCGTCCATTGTCATCAGGGTAGGAGCATGGCAGCATCCAGACAGGCATGGTGCTGGAGGAGCTGAGAGTTCTATATCTTGCTTTGAAGGCAAACAGGCGAAAACTCTGTCTTCCAGGCAGCTAGGAGGAGGGTGTCAAAGCCCATGACCACAGTGACACACTTACTCCAACAAGACCACACCTCCTAATAGTGCCACTTCCTGGTCCAAGTGTATTCAGACCACCACAGCCAGATACAGTGGAATCATTCCCAACCCTTCCTGTAGCACTGAGCCTGTCTTTTCCAGTTCTGTCCCACACCCAGTAGGGGTTTAATGGGCCAGCTCTCAACCTTCACCTCTTTCCTGTTTCCAGAGACAACCACAGTCAATAGGCCAAGGTGCTGCACTGTCAATTTCTCCTGCATAGTTTTGAAAACAAGCATTTCTTCTCTAGAATGCTTTTGGATTCATTTAACACTTGCCAAAACAATACAAAGAACCGCGGCATACGCACAGCCATTTCCCTGTCATCAGCATCTCATGTCATGGTTTCTTTTCACAAGTTAATGAGTCATGTCATCTCATGGTTTCTTTTCACAAGTTAATGAGCCAATGACAACTCTATCCCATGCTTTATTTGCATATCCTTCAACAGTACTCAGTGTCCCCTCTGGACCCACTTTATATTTGGTTGCTGTATCTCCTCAGGCCCCCTTTGGCTATAGCAGTTTTTCAGACTCTCCCTGGTTTTGGTGTCTTTGGGAACTGATTTTGTAAAATGCACCTCCTCTGGGATATGTCTGCTGTTTGACTCGTGATGACCCTGGAGCTATAGGTTTAAAGAGGAGACTGGAGGAGGAAAGGCCATTCTTAGCATATGGAGTTAAGGATACACATTGTCACCATGACTCCACACTACTGACACCGACTTTCACTTGTATTTAGGTGTATTGCTCTTTACATATTGCCAAATGAGTTCCCTGGGCTTTCCATGTCCACATAAGGATCCGGGGGCTGGGTATGGCCCTTCATTTGAGGCTCAGCAAATACACCATCCATCATCTTCCATACATGCATACATATATGCATGAATAAAAACAAGGATTTTGTTTCTGTTCATAATAGAATCTCAGTCAGCGTGACTTTGGAAGTCTAAACATGACAGTGATTCAAAAGAGAAACTCGTGACCTTCATGCCAGCTGTGGGCGTGGGAGGAGGATGTAGGGTAGGGAGAAATCAAGAGAACTTGCCTATTTCTGCCACATGCTAAACTCACAAGGGATGCTTGCCAAGGGCCAACGCCAGCTGCCAATGGGGCTAAATCCCCAGTCCTCTTTCTGAGGAACAGCGATGACCTTCCATGGTGCAGCTTGAATTTTTGAGCTCCTGTCTCCTGCAAGTGCCTGCCTGTGCCTGGTGACTCAGACCTGGCATTCACCAAGGCAGTGAGAGTTCAGGAAGGCTCAGCTAGAACACAAGGGATTAGACAAAGAAAACACACAGAGATCGGACCTGAAAATTTCCCCATTACATAGTAAAACTTGCTTGGATTTTTTCTTGCTTTATTCAAATGTATTGTGAACCAGAATTTAAATTAGCTTTCCTTGAGTAGAATCAGGATATAGACTCCTTTATATATGTAAATATGTAACCCCCTCATGCTGGCATATCAGCCAATTTGAAGTAACTCAGATAGTACACAAAATAATGATGATCATGATGTATAATTGTTTATTTATTAAGCAATTTACAATGCTATGGAAGCATTGCCTGAGGCTGGAGAGATGGCTCAGTGGTTAAGAGCACTGACTGCTCTTCTGAAGGTCCTGAGTTCAAATCCCAGCAACCACGTGATGGCTCACAACCATCGTAATGAGATCTGATGCCCTCTTCTGGGCTGTCTGAAGACAGCTACAGTGTACTTACAAATAAATAATTCTTTGGGCTGGAGCGAGCAGGGCCGAGAGAGAGAAGAAAAAGTGTCTTAAGACAGCTACAGCTGGACAGTGGTGGCGCATGCCTTTAATCTCAGCACTTGGGAGGCAGAGGCAGGTGGATTTCTGAGTTTGAGGGCTAGCCTAGACTACAGAGTGAGTTCCAGGACAGCCGGGGATACATAGAGAAA
>NW_022196905.1:10888918-10895279 GCF_008632895.1 Mastomys coucha
AAAAAGAAAGAAAGAAAGAAAGAAAGGAAGAAAAGAAAAAGAAAAAAAAAGAAAAGAAAAGAAAAGAAAAGACAGCTACAGTGTACTTACATATAATAAGTAAACATATCTTTCCTGAGGCTATCCTGAACTATGTAGCTACCCAGCCAGACCACAACAAGACTCTGGTTCATAAGAAGAAAAGTATGGTAATAGTTTGTGTGCCTGCCTCAACAATACCATGAGGGTAGTAGCCATATTTTGTAGAGGCTAAAACAAAGCACTCAATGATGAAATGAGCCGAAGATCACAGAGCACAGCTATAACACAAAGGAACAAACACATCTCTGTACTCACTCAAGACGGCTGCACCGTTCAGAAACCAGCCCTGCCACAGCTCCGCTGGTCAGTAAACCACCACACCCTCTAGCTACACAAGCTACCATGGTCACCACACTATCTGTGTAGAAGGTGGGGCAGGAGGCATTACACAACACTGTCACACTGCCCAATCACCCCCATATCATACAGTAGAGTCAACAATGCTTCCAACAGCTTTGCTAAGTGCTGACAACCGGAGGGTGGACAGCCCAGGGTCCCAGCAAAAGGACTCACTATTGACTCACTTGTCCCCAGAAGGATGGGGATTCAGAAGGTCTCACTTGAACGTGAACAGACTGAGGGCTACTGGGAGAACACTGTTAAAAGGAGGCCTCTCTGACACAGGAAATATTGACACATTCACCTCAAATGAATGGTGATTTAAAGCTAAAGGACACAGCATGGAACATGACCATGATCCCAAATAACCAATAATATTCAAAATGCTTAATTAGTTCCATCTCACTCTATCAGGAAAAGGACTCCCATGAGGACTATCCATGAGGATACAGACAGGCCCATCAGAACAGGGACTGACAAGTGAGAGGTGTTGAACAGCAGCTCAGCTAGTTCCCAAGGTAGATTAGCAAGGGCCCAAGGGCCATAGGGTTGTCTAAGTGATCTTCTAAAGCTGTCATGGTGGGGACAGAGGCACTGGTTGAGCTTTCAGGATCCATGGAGTGCTCTCCATAGAAAAGAATACTGGACACTACGTTTTTAAAGCCTTTAAATTCAACCTACAGAGTTTATTTATTTATAGACCTAGTAATGTCTTGTGCTAAAATAAAACATACTTCCACTTTATTTTTGGTTTATTCTTTTTTTATAAAAATTTATTTATTTATTATATGTGAGTACACCGTAGCTGTTTTCAGACACCCCAGAAGAGGGAATCAGATCTCATTATAGATGGTTGTGAGCCACTCTGTGGTTGCTGGGATTTGAAATCAGGACCTTCGGAAGAGCAGTCAGTGCTCTTAACCACTGAGCCATCTCTCCAGCCCTGGTTTATTCTTTTTATATTGGTTATTTTATTTATTTACATTTCAAATGTTATTCCCCCTTCCTGGATTTCCCCTCCCCCAAGCCCCTATCCCATCCACCCTCCCCATCTCCGACCTCTATAAGGGTGCTCACCCACCCACCTACCTCACTGCCCTAGCATTCCCCTACACTGGGGCATGGAGCCTTCACAGGACCAAGGGCTTCCCCTCCCACTGATGCCAGTTAAGACAATCCTCTGCTACATATGCAGCTGAAGCCATGGGTCCCTCCATGTGTACTCTTTGATTGGTGGTTTAGTCCCTGGGAGCTCTGGGGGATCTGGTTGGTTGATATTGTTGTTCTTTCTATGGGGTTACAAACCCCTTCAGCTCCTTCAGTCCTCCCCCTAACTCCTCCATTGGGGTCTCCGTGCTCAGTCCAATGGTTGGCTGCAAGCATCCACATCTGTATTGATCAGGCTCTGGCAGAGCCTTTCAGGAGACAGCTATATCAGGCTCTTGTCAGCAAGCACTTCTTGGCATCAGTGGTTTATTCTTGATAAGCTTAGATATTTGGTAGATTGTGTTTCTAAAACATTGAACACATTTACAAGCTTGGTTAAATTCCTTTAGCAATTTCAAACCATAGAAACAATATAACATAACTGAAGTCTGAAGAACTTCAAACATCAAAAGCAGGCTTATATATCTAGTGAGTAAAATTTCATGAATCCAAGAAAGCTGATTTAGCAAACTATATAAGTAAATCTGGTTATTTCAGTAATTTAATGTGTTATTTAAAAAAAAAAAAACAACTAAGAACTGGAAAAATGGGTCAGTGGTTAAGAGCACTTGCTATGACACTCTGCAGAGCTGGGTTCAGATCTCAGTACCCACATCACAAAGGAGCATGGGCTTTCACAAACCTATATCCGCAGAGCTGTGGGGAGCAGACAGGAGAGCTGACAGGCTGCCAGCTGCCAGTTTAGCAAAATCCGTGAGAGATCCTGCCTCAGATGAACAAGGTGGACAGTAATAGAGTGCCTAATATATTTTCTCTGGCTTCTGCATGAAAACATAGACACACATGCCTGTGCATACACATGTATGTATGTATGTACCATGAAACAGAGTTCTATATGAGAACACAGATTAAAATGTTATACTTAGATAGTTTGTCGATGTTTTTTGGCTCATTCCTTCATCCTAGAGTTATGATTGTTTGTGTAACCAAGGGAGACCAGAATGATTATTTTTAAGCTTGTCATGTCAACTGAATTGATGAACTCTAGATATTAACATGCATGGGCACTCTGTCCTTGAAGTTCCTATTGTCACTAGACTTCCTGGTCATTTCTGACAGTCCCATAGCTTTAAGCTTCATGTGCTGGTGATTCACTGTCATATGTCTCTATATCCAGTAGGTGTTAGTATTGTTTACCCATATTTCTGGTCCTTCTTTCCCAAATACCTAACAGGATAACCCTTTCTCCCCATCTTGAAATGCACCTTGACCATGTGACCCACTTTGACTAAGAAATGTGTTTTATTACCAGTGTGAGACTCCACCTCTTTTCTTCTTGCTGTAGCAAAGTTCAGGTAATCAAGCCTATGAGTCCACATCCCAGAAGGGAATCACCACAGAGCAGGACCTGCTATAAGAAATAGTTAATCCAGTAAGATGTAGGTATAGAGTGTAGTTTTGTCTACACTGCTTTGTGTTCCTGGCTGGTCACATGCACATACCCACCTAGGAGCTATCTCAGATCCTCGGATAAAAGACATACCACATTAACTCATTTCTAAACTGGCTTATTGACTCTGTGGTTGGGTCTTCTAAGCCTTCCCTGGCTAGCCTTCCCTGGCTAGCCTGCCCTTACCTTCATTCCTTGTCTAACACCTCTAACTCTGTTCTGCCCTCACCTTAGTTGCTCAGTTGCCTTTACTCCTAGCTCAACACCTCCAAATATGCCCTCAACTTAGTTGCCCAGTTACCTTCTGTGAAGTGCATGGGCTGCTTTCCCTTTCTGCCTACATTTTGGAAGATCTCCCCTGCAGCTCCAAGTCTGTTCCACACCCCCCAACCCTAGTATCTCTGTTCTCTTCCTCTCCTAGCCTTCAGAACCTAGAAGTCCTGCCTCTTTCTTTCTGCCCAGCCATTGGCCACTGACATCTTTATTGATAGATCAAAAACCAATTGGGGGTGAGGACCTTCAGCATCAGTCAACACAGATTCCTGATCAAAGCATTGGAACCACCCCCCCTACACCCAGTGAAGACCTTCTTCCTCCCTCTAGAAAGACTACAAATGCTGGCTCACCCGTTTCTAGCAAGAGGACTAGGTATGCCTCAGGCCGGCCAATCTGGGCCTCCCTCAACCCGCGGGAGAAACGGGGTCCTAGTCAGGTCGACAAGGCATAGGCGAAGAAATGATGGCAGAGACGACACATGAAAGTACAGGATCTGAATGTATTTCTTAAAAATGCCATCAGACTTTTACAATCATTGGAAAAGAGAGATGATAAATCTAGCAGCTCAGCAGTTAAGGTACATCTGAGGCCATCTAAAACACACTGGGTTTAAAGCAGTAGCTATCTCCTCTGAGCTGGTGCTGCATTCCCCAGGCCCAAGTGCTCTGGGTCCAGGGAACTGCAGATTGCATGAATCTGAGTCCTAGCCCATCTAAGTTCTAGTTCTAGTCCTTCTGCGAGTCCATAGTACTAGTCCTGCATGCGAGTCCTTATACAAAGTGACAAGCAGGCTTAAGTAGCAGACAGCAAGCAGGGCAGATGACAAGAGTCATGTAGGCAGGTGACAGTCACATCAAGGTCAGTGATCTTACTGACCAAGATCATGTATCCAGTTGTGAAGCAGGCAGAAGAGCAATGGTGTCCTCCCCACTGGGGCTAATTTGGTATTTCTATTCTAATTCTCTGGTTTTGCTGGAGGCAATGACTAGAGTTCTGACCTAACACTTCTAGCTAATGTCCTTGAGTGGAAGCCCTTCATTACTCTCTAGTATGCAAAACATTTCTAACTATTGTGAACTATCTATTACCCTAAGGAATGTGCTAGACCTCTGTTGCTAGCTCTGACGAGGCAGATTCCTTGAGAGAAATTCCAAGTTATGGACAGCTTGGTAGTAAACTTGGATAGGTTGGTAACATTGTGTTGGCCAGGAAACAATGCCCGATCTTAGCCATTTACGAATCATTTCTTGGGGTACCTTTATGCCTAAATATGAGGGCGTGTTGACGATTGGAAAGACTGATCTGGAACACGTCTGAGTTAGGAGATACCAGCGACTGTCTGAGTATCCAGGAGGCACAGAACTCCTTTTGGATCCTTACTGCCTCTTATCCTTAATCAGGATTTTATCCCTGATATTTTGGATGTGACTGGAGTAGATGAGTGTGCGTGGCATAGGTAGACAGTTTAGATCTAATAAATTCATACCTCAATTTCTCTTTTCCTTTCCCACCCTCCCACAATCCCCATACCACCTAGCCTCCCTGCATCAGCTAACTGCTGTGTCCATCCCTCAAAGGGTCATGCTCCCAATCCTTATCCTTACCCTTATCACTAGACTTTTGCTCACATCTATATCCAACCTTTTAGCAAGTCCTGGTGGCTCTATCTCACAAGTACAGTCAGAAGTGAATTGAGTGTCACCATGTTCTATGTTCCACCCTGACCCCAGGCGCTCTTTGATCACAGTGGCTGCCTGACAGGTCTCCCTGTTTCTACTCTCATGTCTCCTGTAGTATAGGTCTTCAAGATCACCAAGAGGATCCCAAACTCCTAAGCAGCTCCCTATTTCATAGTAAAAATCAGAGATCTTACAAGATTTCTGAAGTCTTCTCCACAGGTTTCTACCCACAGACATTTCCAAAATGCCCCTTAGAAGGCAGAACTCCCCATAAGAAAAGTGGTCACTGTACTGTAAGTAGACATGTTCCCATACATTGAACAGCAGTGTTTTCTGAGATTAAAGCCTTCCCCCTTAAAGGGAAGTTTAAGGCACAGAATGTTAAGGAGGAAGTGAAGCATTCCATTCTTCCAGAAAACTCACTAAGCTCAAGAGGTAAATAACTCTGTGACTTCAGAAAGTCCCTGAAACTGACCAAATTCACTAGGCTCCTCCCTCCTAACCATATATAAACAGTAAGGACTGTAGAGAGACATTCTCAGGCAAGCTGAGCTGTGTAGAAGAGGCTCCGACCAAGTGAGCCACCAGGAAAGAACACTTTCCAACCTGTTGAGCTGCTTGCAGGCTGTTCAGTAAGCTTCAGGCTTCCAGCTTTTGTGAGTTTTCATCCACACCAGGTTGGGATAGGCTTTGGTGATGCAGCTGTCTTTGAGTCATTTCTGCTCCTATGAGTAACCCCCCATCCATATTCCTATAAGTAACCCCAATAAAACATGTTGGGTGTTGATGGTATCCATTCTTTGGTCTGTCATCAGCTCACTCTCTGGGGTGAGTAGACATTTGTTTATGTTCTCCCAGGAATAGTGTCACATGATACCATGTCAGTGAAACCTTACCTCAGAAATGCTATCAAAGTACAGCAAACCTCGAGAAAGCCAGTTAAGTTGACTAAGTTATGTCTCTGAGATCCATTGCCATGGGTGTGCTACAATCATGCTTCCCACAAGCTGCTCTTAACCAATAGCTAAGCAAGAAGGTGCTAAGGCTCACCTGTTCCTTAGCGTCCTGGGCCCTTGACACTGGTTTGAGGCTTCCCAACAGCTGTCTCTCCCTCACTGCTTCACAGTGTTCCTTCGTTTTTTCTTCCTGCTTCCCTTCACTTGGGGCAGACCTGTCCTGCCTTTTGACGGCTGTGCTTGCCTACAGCACCTTCCTCCTTTTCTATCATAGAGGTATTTGCCCCAGTAAACTTTTATACACGTTCTGTGGCAGGGACCTTGTTGTGTAGCCAAAATCCCTGATGGAAACAAGTGAAGAAAGAAGAGAGTTACTCTTTTTTCTTTCTTTCTTTCTTTTTTTTTTTTTTTTT
>NW_022196905.1:10895374-10914925 GCF_008632895.1 Mastomys coucha
TAAAAAAAAAAAAAAGATTAAAAAAATGTATGTGTGTGGAAGGGGTGGTGAGGGTAAAGAGGGAAGGGGGGTATATACATCATGTCTATATGGTGCCCTTAGAGGCCAGAAGAGGGCGTCAGATCCCTTAGACCTAGAGTTGCCGGTAGATGTCACCTGCCCAAGATGTGTACTGGGAACCAAATCTGGCCCTCTGAAAGAGCAACGAGCACTCCCAACTGCTGAACCATCTCTCCAGCCCTGGGAAAGATTTATCTTGACTAATGGTTTCAGGTTTCACTCCATCACTTTGGGGAAACACGGTGAAGTAGCTCAGATCAGTTCCTGGCAAGTGTGGTGGAGGTTGTTCACATCACAGCCTCCAGGGAAGCAGAAAGCAAGAGCAAAAACAAAGGCAGGAAGAACCTTCAAAGGCCCGCGTGTAGTATCCTGCTTCTGCCAAGTAGGCATCACCTCAAATGGTCCACAGCCACGGGAGGTGGGAGGAGCAGGGTGAGCAGACAGTTTTGCCGATCTCAGCCATTCTTGCCCCATATCTGGGGGTGGACTGACTGACATCCGGCCTAGGAAGATCCTAATGACTGGGGAACTCATGTTCCATGTGAGCAGGTGAGCCCAAGCCTGGTCTCATAACATTGGCAAGGGCTCAGAGTGCAGGCAATGTATAAACCTATTGGAGACTTCTGCTTCTCTTGAGTGAACTCTACTCATGGTCAGAAAAAAAATCTCATGGCTGGGACCAGATATAAAACCGAATTTAGGAAAAAGTCATAAGCACATATAACTCTTCACATCACACCATCATTGAATCATTGTTTCATAGCATCTGAAATTACCAAAAGACTCTGAATCATATACCATTTAAACCAGGAAGGATTTCCATCACATTCGCTCATGAGTTAAAGCCAGTGTTTAACCTCTGCATAGTGACCCAGGACTCTGGCTGCCCATGGCAAAGATTAGATATGTTACAGATAGCAAAGAGTCTATATTTCATTTGTATATCAAAGTTATTTCTTGACTCTTCAAATCCATTTCACACAAGATTTAGGACACTCTTATTTTAAAAATATATTCAAATGGATTCAGTCACCCCTGATAACATCACTTATTTTTAGGCTAACATTTTTTAGTAAGGGGAAGGTACGTCCGCTGTGTTTCAGGTTGGTAGCCAGGAATTGTCCTGTCTGCACCCACCTGTGGCTGGGAGGACTTTGGACAAGCCTCAGTTTTCACACCCAGCCTAGCAGAGTGTAGGTGGAAAGGCAGTCAGAAGCAGCAGTGATCTCTCTATGGTTGTAATTCTGATCTCTCTGCTAAGGCTTCTTAGTGCTGTAGTGCCACAGGATCAAGCCTGAAGCCTACCCCTGCATCTTTTGGTGGTGTTGGTAGTGGTGGTGGTAGTAGTTTTGATTTTTTTTTAAAGATTTATTTACTTTATGTGTATGAGTACACTGTAGCTGTACAGATGGCCATGAGCCATCCATGTGTGTGACTGCTAGGAATTGAACTCAGGACCTCTGCTGGCCCGCTCACTGCTCCAGCCCCACTTGCTCCGGCGTAATTCACTATAGCTGTCTTCAGATGCACCAGAAGAGGATGTCAGATCTCATTATGAGTGGTTGTGAGCCACCATGTTGTTGCTGGGATCCAAACTCAGGACCTTCGAAAAGCAGTCAGTGCTCTTACCCACTGAGCCATCTCGCCAGCCCAGTAGTTTTGATTTTTGTCCTTTAAGACAGGGTTTCTTTGTGTAGCCTTGGCTGTCCTAGAAGTAGCTCTATAGACCAGGCTGGCCTCAAACTCAGAGATTCACTTGCCTCTGCCTCCTGAGTGCTGGGAAGCTGCCATCGCCAGGCTCATTTGTTCTTTCTTACATACTATTTCATAAGTTTGAAGTTTTTAATGTACAGACAAGTTTCCCAAATAAAGCAATGACCATCTACACACTTGTAAGCTAGTTTCATGGATTTTAGCACCTTGTCTCTCTAACCCAGCTCTCTACATATACACTTCTACATATACACTAAACACCTGGGACTGGTGGGCATATGTCATGAACTTCACCCCCAAAGACTTCTCCAGCTTCTCAAGAACAAGGCCACTGCTCTTCTATCTGGAGCACTGCCAGCACATCTGAGACCCTCACTTGAATTCCACATGTAGTCCATAAAGTTTCCCAACTCTGTCACGATTATGCTTTTGTTGCAGGATTTTCCCTGCATTAGGGAAATCACATTAGGGCAGTGGGAGGCCTGTGACTGAACGGGGAAAAGGGAGGCAGAGTTAAGAGTTGCAGAGAGACAGAGAGCTGTCTCAGGGGAGAGGAAAAGGAAGATGGCTACAGACATCAACCCACATGGTGTTACCAGCCATAAGTAGTTGTGGTATCATAAGGTTAGATTATTGGGATAAAGCCTTTATCATTTTCAATTGGCTCTGAAATTATTGTATTGGCATCTTGTAAATTGTGATATTATTGATACATAAATCTGATTGATTAATTAAGCTTTAAGAGTCTTGATTCTACGGGTTGAATATTAGGTGTTGAGATGGCTAACCGTGAGGTGCATTGGGCGTTGCATGGTAGCAAGAGGAACTTGGGGGTTGGGGGGAGCCAGAGAGATGGCTTGTCAGGAGCCCTGTGGTCTGGCGTGGCCAGAGAGTTGGCAGGCCAGCAGGAGCTTGGGAGCATAGTGCAGCCCCTCGGAGAGTTGGCAGGCCAGCAGGAGCTTGGGAGCATAGTCCAGCCCCTCGGAGAGTTGGCAGGTTCACTTATAGTATTTCCTGCACCGTGCTTTAGTTTCCTTTTAGTTAGATTCCACTGCCTTTGGCTATTATATTTCATTCATCTATTAAATGAAAGAATATAAGCATGTAGATGCAAGTAATTGCAGGGCTACTGGTAGCACAAGACTTCATTGGCCAAAATCCCCATATAAATCGGATAGATCTCTCAGCCACACTCTTATAGAGAAGCTGTGGACAGTTGATAGTTTTGGAAAAAGAATTATTCTTTGTAGGAGGTGTGGCCAATGATAGGATTCCCATGCTACAGTACATGCTCTTATACCGTGTATGTATGGGCAGCACTGACTGGATTTAATGATTATTTTTTAAAGGAATATAAAACTATTTATTGACCACTGTTCACCATTATTTACAATAAAGTAAATATACAGTTGGATGACATTCTGATAGTACAAAGTTACTTTCCTGGCTCATTGAACCAGAACCCAAATACTGAGAAGATTGATCCTACCAGTAAGGAATGAGTCAGGGTAAAGAAAAAACATGCAGGTCATTAATTGATATTAGCACATTTTGTTCACTCACTTAGTCAGCAGGTCTTAAATTGCCAACATCAGCTCCAACCATGATTCTATTTCTACATTAAACAGATTCCATGAGTCATAACCTTTTAGTACAGATTTTAACTTTCTACAAAGGAATGGTTCACCAGAGGAACATTTACACAGACTGGCTGACCTGGACCTGCATCTGTAGACCAGTTGGCCTCTTAAATCAGAGCTCCATCTGCCTCTAAAGTGCTGGGATTAAAGGCGTGAGCCACCACACTCTGCCCAAGTCTTGTTATTAAATCACACTATTACTTTGTCTAATTCCATTTACTGAAGGGGAAGTGGACAACATTCTGTAAATGAACCACTGTATTTACATGATAATACAGCAATTCTGATGTGGTTGCTTTTAAACTATGCAATAAATTGCAGAATCTGCTTAATTTAAAAGGCCATGGTTTCAGGAAAATGTTCACAACAAGGGAATCTCATCAACTTGTATTTCCATCTTCAGTTCTTTCGAGTATTAAAAACAAGACAAAACAAATTATGTAAGTGTTTTATGCATATACCACATACAAACAAACAAAACCCAGAATGGTCCTTCTGTGTCCCAATTAAAAATAAGTTCTGACTGAATAATGACTGTAAAATCTCCCCAGCATTTAAGAAAAGCTGTTCTTCAAAGCTGAGGAAATACAACACGGTATCAAATATTCCATTGTTAAAGGAAGCAACTACAGAAAGCTCTTACCTGCTCAAAGGAATCAGTGCCTTTTGATGCAGAACAACCCCCCAAAATATCCCAACTACTGTCAAAGCTTTCAAGCTTGATTATCATTTAGAATGCTATTTTTTCCACACTAGTAATTCAAAACCCAAATATCCAGACTTATATATGTGTGTGTGTGTGTGTGTGTGTGTGTGTATACATATATACATATATATATGTATATATGCAAACAATTATCGCGCTTCATCTTCGGGTTAAGAATGCCAAGGCAGCCTCCCCTCTTAGAGGCGATGACAATCTGAGGACTCCTCATATTTGCCTCCTTTGCCAGCACCAAGTCAGCCTCAGCCTCATCTGAGTCCTTCCACTTCATGAGAAACATTCATTCTCCGCTGCTGTCTGGGGCACCAATTATTCATTCAGGATCAAGACCTCTGGCAAAGCCCCTGGTTTGTCAGCAGCATCTTTCTTCTTCTTTGATTTGTTATCATCAGATTCACTGTCAGATAAAGACCTCCAGCTTTTTCTTTAGTAGCTTTTTGAGGATTAATAATTGCTTCAATTAATTCTGGACAATCTAAATTTTCTTCTGGTTCCCAGGTATTACCAGCCTCTGCGAACCCTTCCACTTCAAGAAATACTCCACCTTCCTGTTCACTATACGACAGTCCAGTACTTTTTCTACCACAAATTCTTCAGGCTCTGCCTCTTCAACTTTTTTACTCTTTCCATTTTGTTTCTTTCCCATTTTTTGCAGTGTACTTTTATTGGAGGCCATTTTTTAAATTTAATCAGAGACTTGAAGAGTTCCCCGTTCAGATGCTCAGGGCTGTGGATCCTCCAGTGTCTCCTGCCTGTGTGCTTCAGTTCAGCTACATCCGAGGGGCAATGATTATTTAAAAAAAAAAAAAAAAGACGTGAGGTTCATTGTGGGATGTGTTGGAGGGTATATGAAGGAAGTTGTAGGAAATGAGGAGTATATACACATTTCATTGTAGACATGTATGAAATTCCTAAAAGTAAAGAAAAATTAAATTTACTTACTAATTTTATGCGAATGGATGTTCTGTGTGCACATGTGTCTGCGCATAACATTGACAGCATATACAAGTATGATTGTTTACAAAGGATTGAAGCTATTCCAGCCTGATGTTTACAGCCCGAAGGACTGCTGCCTAAGGAGAGCCCCTTCCTAGACTAGCCAAGTCTTCTGCCTGTGCCATACAGAGTAAACACTCTGGGGTCCTAGGCTGTTTTACAGTCAGCACAGCTCCATCGCAGAGTGCACAGCCCACCTGATTGAGCTCCGCGCTCTTCTGTGCTTGCTTGTTCTTTCTTTGTTCCTTCCATATCCTTAGGTCAAGTCTCAGCCAAGCAGGACAAGGTCAGCTGCCAGTGCTCTAACCTGCTGAGTCATCTCTCCAGCCCCAAACAGGGAAAAACTATATAAAGATGGTTGGTCCTACTGTAGAATCATACAAATATTGATAAAATTTGTATTTCATATTGTTTTAAACAGGATCTCATATAGCCTAGGCTGGCCACCTTAGGCTTGCAGTGTAGCTAACGCTAGCTTTGAACTCTTGATTCTCCTGCCTTCAACTCCCAAGTGCTGGGAATACAGATGTGCAGTATTATACCAGCCTTTCTTCATTTATAATCTTGTCCTTTTCAAATTCTGCAGTCAAGTTGGGGACCACAGGTTGTAGCTGGTTAAAGATACCCATGTATATCTCTCCCACTAGACTTTAATCTACTTCAATGACTCATTGTGCCAAAATTCTAATAAGATCTTTGATACTCTACAATTGAAATTCTCTACTTTTCTACTCTATCTCCCCAAGCCTCTCACTTTGTGGCCTTGCACTTAGAAAGAAGGACTTGATTAACAGTCTTTGTACCACTAGTCCTAAATCTTATCCAGGGCTTTAGCTTAATTCTAAGTTGTTAACTCACAACCCTTATACACACTTCTTAATTAAATAATGGAGTGTGGTGGGAGGCAATGGTCCTCTGTTGAGATTTAACTCCTCAGCTGTCCTAGCCTCAGGAATATGCATGTTAGGCAACCACTGAAACATTCTTCACCACCACGCCCTGTAGGTGGGAGATCAAGGCAAGGCCTTCCCCCATAGGCCAGGCAAGCCTGGCACTCTCAATATCTAGGTTGCCCTCAAACCCTCAGTTCCTTGTCTTAGCCTCCCAAGCCCTGGGCTCACAGATCTGAGCCATTATGCCCTACTCCTTTTAGAGGGTGGGTGGGTGTATGTGTGAGGGGGGGTTTGTTGGCTTTGTTGTTCTGGATTTTGGCTTGGCTTGTGGTTTTGAGACAGGGTCTCACTCTGTAGAGAAGGCTAGACAAGAACTTACTGTGTAGATCCAGTCGGCCTTGAACCTAGTATCTAGTCCTGCCTGCTGTTGAACATTCATTCCTCCTGCCTCAGACTCCTGAATGCTGGGATTTCAGGCATGAGCCACTATACTTGGCTTTTACTCTTTCTTCCTCCCTCCCTCCAACAACTCTATGGGCCTTGCAGAGTGATATGCTCCCAGTATCTCTATAAACATCTGACATGTCATCAAATGAAATATCTAATTAAAATTTTCTCCCCCCAAGTCCCAGAAAGCAGATTACTCACACTCCCATCGGCTAGCTCATCTCTCCAATGCTTCTGCTTTGCCAGCCTTCTTGAAGAAGAAGAAACCTTCTGCTGACATACTTTAGCTGTTTCTTAAAACTAGGGGCAAGCCTTCTGTTTCTGTCTCATCCTGCCCCTTGCTCCATCCTGGCCAAATTCTTAGCCTCTGAATCATGCTTTTTTTAAAAAAAAAAAACTGCATATGCAAGTGAGATCACACAATGTTTGTCTGTTTTTCTTATTTCATTTAACACAATGCCCTTCAGGTTTGTATAGATTTAGTCTCTGTTACATTTAGTCTTTGGAATGGTCCCCTTTATCCATGCATCGACTGATAAACACCTAATTTGGTTCTATCTCGTGGGTATTGTGACTAGGAGCACAGATGTCCGGCTAGTAACATGTTTTGTTGAGTAAAGGCACCTGCCACTGACAATCCAAGATCCCTCCCTGAAATCCTTATAATTGAAGGAGAGAACAGACTTTCACAAGGGTTTGGTATCCACAGCAGTGTCATAGCACTCAAGTGTCCACACACATAATCAATAAATGTAAAATATTAAATGTTGATATCTTTTCAACATGCTGAGTTCACTTCCTTCGACTATACCTAGAATCCCTGGATCAAAGAAATGCCTTTTGAGTTTTAAGGACCTGCCATGTTCTGCCCAGGCTGCTCTTACTTGAACTAGCCAGCCTTTATGGTCATGTTTTCATGATTCACCTACCCGATAGTGTCTTCCCTCTCCACCTTCTCTCCTCCCTCTCATGGTCCTCCCTCAGACTCCAAGCCCAGGAACTGAAACCTCATCTACCTCTCTTCTGCCCAGCTATAGGCAATTAGCATCTTTATTGACAAATCAGGGATAACTTGGGGGACAAGGTTACACAGTATCACTTTGGTGTACAGGAGGATCTCCTAGTCCCTGAGGCAACCAGGGCCAATATTTCGCATTACAATATATAACAACAAACCAAATTTCAACATAGAGGCAGGGGAAATTCTGAGTTCAAGGCCTGCTTGGGTCACATAGGAAGAATCTGTCAAGCACTAGTATGTAGTCAACAGCATAGCTAGTGGAAGTAGGGGAGAGAAAGGACTTTTCAAAAGGAGTCATGGACTTAACAGATCAGAGGAGAGAAGGCTTAAACTTGAAGGTTCCCAGAGGCAGATCATTATGAGAACGGTAACAAACTGGAGCAGGCTGGAGGGAGACAGTCACAAATCTGATTCTGAATATGCTGAGCTGAGATGCTGCAGGTTGTCTGGGTGGAGCTGGCAATTGGAAACCCATTTCTGGAGCGTGACTTCAGTCTTTTGCATAAAAGCAGCAGCTTAAGCAAAAGGAGGACGAGCTACCTGGATACAAAGAGCATGGGTCTGTAGGAATCAGTCATCCTTGCACAGAGAGATAAAACCACATTCTGGGAAGCAAGATAAAAATATGGTATTGGCCCCGTCTAATGCACACACCTCTCTCCCACCAATAAGCTCCTACTTCAACAAGCTGTACATGACAGCTAAATGGCTTCATGTAAGGGACTCTTTGTTGTCTCAACAATTGGACAACGTTTTACAGTTCCTCCACAGGGCATATTGATTTGCACAGGTTTCTGTTATGATATGCTTCTAAATTACTTTACTTCACATCGTCTTCCTCTTTAACTCAGCTACACCTAACTAAAGCTTTCTCGGAGGTCTGGGGAGGCAGTTCTTTTCAAAAGCAGAATGGGGAAAATAAATAAATGAATAACGCCATAAATGTTTCCCTTTTATCTGCTGTGGCCAAAGAAGATAGTAAATAAACGGCATTAAAAAAAAAAATCCATTGAACCATCTTTCAGACTGGCAAAACACTTGGCTGAACTGTTGCCATGCCAAGTCTGGAGCCCCGGAAAGGGGTGGTTAAAATCCCGCGTGTGTTTCAGCTGAGGTTACGTGGCAGACACGCCACCGAAAGTGGTGGCGTCAGAGCTCTGCTTCTCTCGGAGAGTTTTAAATCTTCAGCCTGCACACACCAGGCTCCTACCCAGAGTCCAAGGGACCCACCTCAGAGGGCGCTAGTGCACGCAGTGGCTCACCCTTGGCACGGGGCATAGTGCCACCCGGACTCCCCAGTCACATAAGGGTAAAGCTCTGCTAGAGTCTTGTGCGTGCACGCAATGAAGCTCTGCTAGAGTCTTGTGCGTGCACGCAAAGAGACTTTCCACATCCGACCACTCCTTTGTCTCTGTATCACAAAAGCCTACAGAGCCCTTAGAAGAAAGGATTTCCCGCAGGACAGAGGTTCGACCGTTCTGGGCTCCCTAGCGGAGGGCGGGCACCAACCTCCGAGGGCCCCTCTCCTCCGCCAGCTGGGTTGAAGAACCGCCAAGGCGTTCCAGACGCTCCCCTCCCTCTCACCCCGAGGCCTGGACAGAGTGCAGCACAGAGAGGCCCCTCCGCCAGCGTCGGGAGCCGCTTCTGTTAGCTGGGACTGGAAGCTGCCAGGAGACAGGATTGGCCGATGGCCTCACGCCCCGCGGTCTCGGGGGAGCCCCGCCTGCCCTTCTCTTACTCCCTTTGCTGTGCCTCGAGGAGGGCGGGACCTGGGAAAGTCGGGGAGGTGGGGAACGGAGCTTCAGGGCTCTAATTGGTCGTAACATAGGAGGCCCGCCTACGTGGGCGGGGCGGGCGCCGACCCCGCCCCCTCCTAGGCTGCAGCCTCTAGCGCGCCTCCTGCGTTGCATCATCTCCAGCAAGCTGCGGCTCCGAAGGAAGGCTGGGTGCGGCGTGGTCTGCTCTGCCTCGGCTCCAGCCCATAGCCCACAGCCTACGTCTTTCTTTATCTTTCTGAAAACTGTTTCTGTAGGGACCCGCAGAGCTCGGGAGCCGCAGCTGGCACAGGCCACTGTCTCCGCCTGATCCATTCATTCGAAACCGGTCTTTTCTCCAAGTCCAAGTTCCTCGCCTGCTGACGCTTAGAGCGGCGGGCAGCGACATGGAGAAGAGCGGCGAGACCAACGGCTACCTCGACGGCACCCAGGCAGAGCCTACGGCCGGACCCGGAACGCCCGAGTCGGGGATGGGCAAAGCGCAGCGCTGTGCTAGCTTTTTTCGGCGCCACGCGCTGGTGCTGCTCACCGTATCCGGGGTGTTGGTGGGCGCCGGCATGGGCGCGGCGCTGCGGGGACTGCAGCTCACCCGCACGCAGGTCACTTACCTGGCCTTCCCCGGCGAGATGCTGCTCCGCATGCTGCGCATGATCATCCTACCTCTGGTGGTTTGCAGCCTGGTGTCGGGCGCCGCCTCCCTGGACGCCAGCTCCCTCGGGCGTCTGGGTGGCATCGCTGTTGCTTACTTCGGCCTCACCACGCTGAGCGCCTCTGCGCTCGCCGTTGCTCTGGCGTTCATCATCAAGCCAGGGGCAGGCGCGCAGACCCTCCAGTCCAGCAACCTGGGGCTGGAGAACTCGGGGCCTCCTCCGGTCTCCAAAGAGACGGTGGACTCTTTCCTCGATTTACTCAGGTAATGCTCTCCACCCCGCTAAAGGCACGGCGGGAGAAGCACTCGTATCTCCTAGAGTTAATTCAGTTACTGTTGGCCTTTGACACTAAATATCAAATTTACGTCTGGGCTACGTGCTGGGCATACCTTTAAAGACTGGAGGCCACAGCTTTTGGCTGGAAGCAGTTTTCCGTTAGATGGGAATGTTACTTTACTCCTTACACTGGACTCTTCAGTTTTGTTTTTTGTTTTGTTTTGTTTGTTTGTTTTGTTTTTTTAACTGTTCCCATGACTTGAAAATCTTCATTTTCTCCCCTACATCACCCCAAAGCTTCTAGGGCATTGATTGAGAGGCTTTTGCTTGAGGAGCTATCCAGCTTTTAGTCTGAGGATTTTTCTGATTCAGCCTTTGGGCTGTGAAGGAAGCTGGCACTTTTCTGCAGAATTATGACTGTGTCCAAGAATAATAAACCTGGAGTTAGTTATGTGAGTCCGTTGCCCAGCTACGTGACAGCCTTTCAGGCTTGGGGCAGGTTGCAGACGTTCTTGGTCAGGTCCACTGCCTAGCGTTGTTTCTTTATGGAAAGGCGTGAGATCCAGAGGGCTGAGAGACACATCTTCACCTCTCTTTGCTTGTCTTTTCGCTCGGGAGTTGTATTTCATCCCCTGAGATGATAGAGTGTCGTTTTCAAAGCTTCACCTCTCCATTTCTACACTAATCCAAAGTTCACAGATGGGGAAACAGTAGTCTGCAGTCGTTTACTAATCTAACCAGGTTTGTCTGAGCGAGGAGTCCAGCTGGCTCGACTTCCAGCTTTCTGAGCCTTAGTGGTATGTTTTGTCTTGAGTCACTGGGCAAAGCTCCTCACTGCTGAGGTGGTGAAAACCAGAGAACTCTGGGCAAGTGACTTGTCTTTCTCCTGTCTCCATTTCTTCGTGTGGAAAATGTGACAGCTGTCTGCCACTTAAAGAGTTTGTTCATCTAAAACAAAACTAAAAACCGGAGACGTGGTATTGGGCGGGGGTGGGAAAGTGGGAATCTGCTGAAAAACACCAAAGTTCTTGCAAACAGAGCAAGTGGAGGTGAGTAACAATGGGGACTTTGATGGGACTGTAGGCTTTGGTGCCTGCCAGGCAGCTTGGTAGTCCAAGAGTTTTAAGGTTTGAGAAATAACTGTAAATGTGTTCAGAGGAAGAGAATCCTGCTGAAGCACAGAGCACCTTTGACTTGTTATATCAGGTCAGCTCCCTCAGGGAGAGGAGACAGATAAGGAGTTTCAGGATTCTTTTTGTGGAGCTGTCTGTGCTCCAAATGGGAGTATGTTGTTCATCTGTGCCTCTCTGCTGGTAACACGGGAGCCTTAGTGGTGAAAAAGGAACTGACCAGTAATTGGATGTGGGGGGACTGAGAACCACTTTATGGCTATCCCCCAAGAAAGGACTTACTACTTAATGTTTTATGGCCGTGGTTTGAAGTCAATGGTGACCCGGTGTCATGGCTCAAGGGTCAGTGTAGGTGTAACTTCTCAGAGGGTAGGGTGACCCTTGTCGCATCTCCCTGGAAGAACTTTCCCTGGCCTGTTGGATGGGGTAGTATTTTCTAATGCTTCTACTAGATAGCTGCGCTTGACCTAGAAGTTCATGATAAAGGCAGGGCAGGTAGTACAATCCTGCTTCCAACTCAGGAAACTTAGGCTAAGATTAGGGATGAGAGTGTTTGGGACACTTAGGAGGCAGGGTTTGAGACCAGCCTGAGCTACTAGTGAAAGCATAACCAAGGTCAGGGTTTATGCTTTAATGATAGAGTACTCGTCTGGCATGCTTAAGGCCCTAAGTTTGACTCTCATGGGGCGGGGCGGGGCAGATTAGGAGATTGATAGGTCCTCTGCCCCATGGTTCAAGGATACTTGTCTTGCTCATTCCCCAAGACAAAATGTATAGTAATGGTAGTATGTCCCGGTCTAATGTCACTGTCTCAGAAATGTTTGCCAAGAGCCAAAAGAGGAACCAAAAAGAGGAACTACCACAAGCCAGGTTGGTGCCCACTCCCTCCCGCTGGGCATTCGGATGAAGCACTTAAGTGAAGGAGAGTATATGCCTGTTTCTGCTCGGAGTAGTTTATGACAGGAAACAGGCCCAAGCCACCTGGAAATGTTTGTTACCTGGGTCAAGGGAGTCGCTTTTCTTTTGTTTTGTCTCTTCTGTTTTGTTTTTCTTAAAAATGAGAGTTCACATTCTGGCCCTGGCTGTCCTGCAACTAGCTCAGGCTGGCCTCAAGCTTAAAAACACACACATACGCCGGGCAGTGGTGGTGCACGCCTTCAATCCCAGCACTTGGGAGGCAGAAGCAGGCAGATTTCTGAGTTCAAGGTCAGCCTGGTCTACAGAGTGAGTTCCAGGACAGCCAAGGCTACACAGAGAAACCCTGTGTTGAAAACCCCCCCCCCACACACACACATACACAATATCATAATCACCACCAGCCTTGCAAGGCCACCATCCCCAGCCCTTCCTCAGCTTCCATCCTTATAGGGGGCACCAAGATCTGAAAGGAGAAACCTTTGTTAACTAGCTCTGAGACAACAAACACCGGGGCTGATAAATGCTTAGCAAGTATACATACTATGCCTTATCCTGTCCTGTAGTCTTTGAAGTTCCTGCAGACTTAGTAAAGAATTTTTGAACTTAAATTAAAGGAAATACTTCTGAAGCAACAGCAACAAAAAAGGGCAAAAGTGCATTATTTTATATTCTTATATAGGACGGACAGACAGACGCTGCACCACCTTGACAATAGATCAGAAGGGCAAACAGCACCAAATGTATACAGAAGAAACGTTTTTGAAGTTTTCCACACTGAGCTGTTGGGTGTGTGCAGCACAGTGGAGCGCTCGCTCCGTTTGCCAGTCCAGATAAGCCTCACACCTGTTTGCCTGTTTAGTTGTGTATACAAGTGATGTGAGCAGGCGCGTCCATTCACCACAGGGAGCAGGCGTGTCCATTTAGTCTTTCCACGTTCGGCCTGAGGGACTGAACCTCTGGATTGAACAGCACACTCCATGCTATCTATTGTGTTCTCACTTTGACCCATAGTAAGAGGCACATTTTATATTATGGCATCTCACATACACACTCCTCAGGCCTGAGTTCCCAAATCACAGCAAATTACAACAAAGTGTTTTAAGTGTGTGGTACATGATTGCTTCTAACATGCTGATAAAGCCAGTAACTTGGTTTTGTGGCCAGCTCGAGTGTGAAACACTTTGGCCTAGTGCTAGTGCATCAACGGTGTCCTATAGTTCAGGTAAGTAAGGATCAAACAACAGAAAGAAGGGATGGATGTAAAGCTGGGTACGATGAAGAGTCACATCCCAGGGTTAGAAACACATCACAGCTGGGCACAATGGAGCACACCTGTGGAAGACAGATGCAGGAGGGCTGGCTGTGTGAAACTGTATCTCAGAAAAACAAGAAACACCTTATGTGGAAGGACGATTTGGTATTTCAGGTCTCAGAACAGCGTGTGTGTACGCACATTAGGAATATGCACTAGTCACATGTAGCTATGTAAATGAAATTAGGGCCGGTTAGAGAAGGGCTGCCTACGATGCACAACCCCAGCAGTGCTTAAAGGAGATAAAGAAGCGCTCGCTCCCGAGATCCTTGCACTTGAGAAGAGCAAAAGTTCTAGGCCATCCTTAGCTACATAGTCAGAAGCTAGCCTAGGATATGAGACCCTGTCTCAAAATAGAATAATAATACATTTACTTTAAAAGTATGTAAAACGTTCATCTCCTCAGTTGTACTCTTAGCTGGTTATCAATGTCTAGTCTGGGTATTTCCAAGCTATTGGCCTCTTATTTGAGGATCTAAAATAAGGGCTTATACTGATCTGCAAAATAGCAAGGAAACTTTATTCAACAGCTAAATGATAGTAGCAGTCAGAAAGAAAGCATGCTGTCAAGTGTGACTGGGGCCACATGGGCAAGTTAAATATATATACTCCCTATACAGCAAGACGCTCAGCTACTGTCTGAGTAATCCTTGGGTGGGATTCAAGAGAAAGACGGGGGACTGAAAAATAGCTCAGCAGTTCAAAACACATACTGAACTCTTTTAAAAAAGATTTATTTATTATATCTAAGTACGCTGTAGCTGTCTTCAGACGCACCAGAAGAGGGCGTCAGATCCCATTACAGATGTTGTGAGTCACTGTGTGGTTGCTGAGATTTGAACTCAGGACCTTTGGAAGAGCAGTCAGTGCTCTTAACTGCTGAGCCATCTCTCCAGCCCCATATTAAACACTTGAAGAGTACCCAAGTTTAGTTCCCAGCATCTAAATGATAGGCTCCAGCCAGCCATCTGGAACTCCAGGTTCAGGGGATCCAACACCTCCTTCTGGCCTCTTTAAGCACTAGGCACACATATGGTGCACACACATACATACAGGCAAAAACTCATGCATGTAAAACAATAAATAACAAGAGGAGGAATTTGAAGTATTTGCTTGCTAAGGTGCATAGTGTGGGTGGTTCTGTTTTAACTGACAGTCTTTTGGTTGACATTGATGGTTGGTGCTGGGGGTTATTATGAATAATGCTATGTAAACCTTTGATCATTGTGCATATTCTCTTGTACAGTATAGCTAACTGTAATCATATGTATTCCCAATTAAGCATAGATATAAGATGGTAAGCAGTTTTACCCTAAAAGTTCATGCAGAAGACACAGTTTGTCTTAACGCTCATGCACAGAAGAGAGATTGGGCCTCTTACCCTCCTACAGGATATATTGAGAATACATTTGAGTTGATCCGGATTGTGTTTAATGTTCATTGAGGGGAAGAGAAACTTAATCCATTGTTTGTAGTGGAATGTGCTGTAGCCTGACGCAAGTGGAGAAGGTTGCTAACAGATTGCTGAGTGCATCGTTCCGAGGAGTGTGTGTATAGAGGATATGCAGGTGAAGGGCCTAGGTTGTCAAGTGCATCTGTAGAAGATGGAAGTGAGCATAGCCGAAAGTGAGTGGAGCCCCAGGTTACAAAGCTATGCTTAGATGCTCAGTAGCCACAATCACCACTGGGCAATACACATACAAATACTTCTCTTGGACAGAGCTTGTCCAGGTTAAACACAAACGGAAGCAGATGGGCTTCATGACTCTGGGCCTTGGCATGGTGAAAAATCACCTCCAGAATCCGTTTTAGCTCAGTGTCATCTGTGTTGAAAGCCAACTGAGGGAAAATGCTTAGAGACAAAGCTTTAAAGGGATGAAACTTCTTGCCTGGCAAACAGCTGTTGCTGGAGTGCAGGGGTGCTGGGGCTAAGAGAGGCATCTGTGTTGGAAAATCTGAGTGGAGAATTGTGCTCTTCCCCTGCAGCCCTGGCCCTGGGAGCCAGCCAGGGGGAGGCCCTCCCAACCCCTAGTATACAGCACCCAGGGCACTCATTGAATGAAAGGAGTTTTAGGGTCCTGTGATGGTTAATCTTGATTGTCAACTTAATCGGATTAAGAAAAGCCTAGGAAATTAGTGAGGTGAGCTCCTAAGTGTGGCTGTAAGGGAGTCTCCTTAGATGAGTTTCCAGATCATGAGGTTTCTGACATAAGGAATGGTTTAATCCACTGATGGACTCAAAAATCTGAATGGACTCTTAGGGGCTCTGGGTGTGTGGACACTGCAGACAGTGTTCTAAGGAGTTGTATCTCGCCCCACCCTGGACCTCTTCCATGTTCCCAGTCTGCTGCGATGTGAGTAGCTCGCTGCCACGCTGCACTGAACCTTAGAAACCATGGAATCCGTAAATAACCCTTCCCTTCATGTTGAAACACAGCTACGAGGAAGCTAGCACACCACCCGAGGGCTTGAGATCTGTGTTGTCAGCTAAGTTTGGTCATCCTGTTGGGTGTATGTATTTGGAATCGTCTTTGTAGTTATCACCATACCTTTCTGACTTTGTTTAAGGTGGGGTCCAACATAGCCCAGGCTGACTTTGAATTCCTGACCCTCCTACACTACCTCCCAAGTACTAGGAGTACAGGGCTTTTGTTCTTTTATATTTTTATTTTTTGACTGATTAAACAGTTTTAAGGTATGGATTGTATGCAATGAAAGGCACCCATGGTGAGCATACAGTTCAGTGAACTTTGAGGCATGAGCTCTTGTAACTACTACGAAAATCAGCACCCTGGATGAAACTGTTCTCACCAGTGTTTCCCATCATTCACCTGGGCTTTGTGCAGCTGGCTTGCCTCCCTTCCTCCCTTCCTCCCTTCCTCCCTCCCTTCCTCCCTTCCCTCCTTCCTTCCTTCCTTCCTCCCTTCTCTCCTTCCTCCCTTCTGTCCATCCGTCTTTCTTTCTTTTTCTTTTTTGCCATTGGTTTGATTTGCTAGCGTTTCACTCACTGTGCTTATTCAGCATGTATTTACTTTGGCTTCTTTTGCTCAGGACAGTGCTACTGAGATGCTCTGTGCTGCTGTTGGTCCCTTTTATTGCCACCTGGTGCTCCACTGTACTGATTTATCACAGTCAACTTATTCATCTGTGGTGGGCATGGTGCTCGGGGCCTTATGAGTAATGCTGCCATGCATACAGATCCTCCTGCAGATACATATTTTTGTTTCTCTTGGGCAGACATCTGGGCGTAGAAGTGCTGAATCATGGTGAATATATTTTAACTTTATCTTGGGCTGCCAGAGTACACTATATTCTTTTGAACTTTACCTTTTTTGTTTTCTTGGTCAGGAGTTGTTCTTTTGCCTGTAGTATTGTCTACACCCCTTTGTTTTTTGTTGAATCTTATTGATGGTCTTTAAATGAACTCTGTTAGGATCCATTCTGGATAAGACGGTACAGGGTTAGGACTCATAATTAAGAGATTAGGCAGGGCAGAAAAGGATTTCCACCAAGGGCTGTAGTCCTTGTAAGAGTGTCTGTTTCTAAGCTGTGAATGGAAGACTCCTCATACCCACTCAGGAAGCAGCTACCCCTGGAGGATATGAAGCATTTGCAGGGCAAATTATTTCCAGTGGGGAAGGTTTTCCTAGTCAGGGTCACTATTTCTGGGATGCAGCACCATGACCAAAGCAACCTGAGGAGGAAGGGCTTTATTTGGCTTATGCTTCCAATCACTGTTCGTTGTTGAAAGAATTCAGGACAGGGACTCAAACAGTGTAGGAACCTAGGGGCAGAAACTAACGCAGAGGCCATGGAAGAGTTTCCTGGCCCACCAGCCCAGGGTTGGCACCACCCACAGTGTGCTGGGCCCTCCCCCAACAAGCCCCTAATTACAAACATGCTCTACAGCTAGGTGGATTGAGGTTCCTTCCTTTCAGGTGACTCTAGCTCAGTGGTCTACAACCCTCCTAATGCTGTGAATCTTATGCTATTTCATAACTGTAGTTTTGCTACTGTTATGAATTGTAATGTAAATATCTGTGTTTTCCAATGGTCTTAGGCAACCCCCACCTAAATGCTAATCAATCCCCAAAAGGACCTCGACCCTCCTGTTGAGAACTGCTGGTCTAGATTGTGTCAAGTTGACTAAAACTAGTCAGACAGAAGGTGGAGGTTTTCTAACTTGGCAGTTTCCATAACTTCCCTGTCCTCACAGAAGGAGAATCCTCTGGCCAACTGGGTCTGGGAACCGAGAATTGGCAAGTAGTAGGTAAAGACGGGGAAGGCTGGCACAGGTTCTCTTTCTGCTCCTGAGGAGACTAGCAAACAGGAGGTGCCAGACCTAGTCACATGGAGATGGGATAAGAAGTCGTTTTTGTAATGGAAGAAAGGTAAATATTTTACTTTTCAAAGTTAGACCAAAGACTACCCAATATAAGCTGCTAGTCTATCTTTCAAAAACTAAAAATAAAATGGAATTTTATGAAACCCAGGCCAGTCCTAAATGCACTCGATAGCCAAAGATGACTTTGAACTTCCTGTCCTCTGCCCTCGGCCCCTAGGGGCTCGGCTATGGGTGTGTATCCTGTTTAAATGGTGCTGGGGACCAAATCCAGTTCACACACTATCCACTGAGCTTCACCCCCAGTCCACATCTGCTTGTTCAAAGAAGATATGCCCATGATAAGAACTTCTCACGATTTTTCAACAGTTAATTCAGTTAAGAATCCCATTTTCTTCTCTCGTGCAGTGTACACTTGCTGGTTGTTCTTAAGGATGCCAAACCAATTCAGGTTTCATAGACCAGTGAGTATGGGGAGGCTGTGAGTGCAGGCTGTCCTCTGAGAACGCAGTGAGAGTCCTAAGTGGGTTTCAGGTTTGATTTTCATCTCATTTATACTGTTGGCTTTTTTAGCTATCTAGTAACAAATGGCTACAGTACAGCAGCTTAAACTCCAAAGCAGTTATAATCCTGGAGATCTGTGGGGTGAGACTCTTGGCTTTCAGCTTCTATCTGTTAGAAGACAGCAGTCAAGGCATCCGCTAGCTCTCATCCGAAAGCTCATCGAGGGGAGACTTACTTGGAGGTCATGTGGCTATTGGCAGAATTTAGCTTGCTGAGGTTGTGACTGGGAGCCACGGTTCCTACTCCGCTGTTGATTGGAGGTCACCCTCAGTTCCTCATCAAGTGGGGCTTTCCGGAATAGCTGCTTCCTTTATCCAAGTGTGTAAGGCCTGAAAGACTGACAGGAAAGTGTGCAAACTAGACAGGACACTACAATTTTAGGTGACCAAACCACAGAAGGAATGACCCATTCATGGCTTTTGGTGCATCGTACCGATTTCGAGCAAGTCATAGACTCCATCACCTCAAGGAAAGGGGATTGTGTAATAATGTATACCAGGAGGCTATCTATCTTAGATTGCCCACCGCTGGGTCACCACACCTGCCTATCTCAGAACTCCAACACCATGTGTGTGTGTGTGTGTGTGTATTTGTAGGTTTCCTTGCTGGCTGAACAGCCTGTCTTACCTTTTTTTCCTATTGCTCTGATAAAATACCCTAACAAAATAGCAACTTCAGGAGAAAAGGTTTGTTTTGGCTCACAGTTCAAGGTCTAGTCCATCAAGGAGAGCTGGGCACAAGGAGAGCAGCCACATCAGAAAACAGAGTGGCAAAGGAATGTGTGAAACTCACTTTCTCTTTCTAGTCACCCCAGGAACCCCCACCCAGGGAATGGTTCTACCCACTTATAGGCTGTGTCCTCCCACCTTAGTTAGCCAAATTAAGAAGAAGAAACAGAAGCTGGGCAGTGGTAGCTATCCTGGAACTCACTCTGTAGACCAAGCTGGCCTCAAACTCAGAAATCTGCCTGCCTCTGCCTCCCAAGTGGTGCTGGAATTAAAGGTGTGCGCTACCACTGCCCAGCTTCTGTTTCTTCTTCTTCTTCTTCTTCTTCTTCTTCTTCTTCTTCTTCTTCTTCTTCTTCTTCTTC
>NW_022196905.1:10915151-10915656 GCF_008632895.1 Mastomys coucha
CCTCCTCCTCCTCCTCCTCCTCCTCCTTCTCCTTCTTCTTCTCTTTTGGAGACAACTCACTATATAGAGTAGGCTAACCTTGAATTCACAGAGATCCACCTGCCTCTTCCTCCCAAGAGCTGGGAATATCCTCGTTGGAGCAAGGCTCTGTGTAGAATGCTGGCCTTGATTTATAAAATACCATATCCCAGCTATATACTTCTAGTAGGAACAACAAATTGGAAGAATGAAAGGCTCAGGGTCATCTTTTACATGGATTCCTGTGCTGGACTTTCCACCAATTTCTGTTCCTGTAGGCAAGTTCAGCTGCTGAGTAAGTTATGAACTAGGGAGGATCTAGGAATGCTGAGAGATGAGCCTCTGGCCACTCCCTTCAAGAGTGTCTTTAAAAAAGAAGCCTGGAATTGGCAAGGCCACACAGCTCCTCTGCTGAAGAGCTAACATTTCTTGAATTTATCTAGGAGAGCAGGGGACATCAGCTGGGGGATACCTAGCTGTGGGTCAC
>NW_022196905.1:10916186-10919354 GCF_008632895.1 Mastomys coucha
CTGTTCTTCCAGAGGGCCTGGGTTCAAGTCCTAGTACCCACGTGACAACTAACAATTACCCAAAGCTCCAGCTCCAGGAGACCCGATGCCCTTTCCTGGCCTCCATGGGCCACTGCATGCATTTAGTGCATAGACACATAAGCAGACAGAACATGCGTTCACATAAGACTTGGGGACTAGAGGGACGGCTCAGCAGTGAAGAGCACTGACTGCTCTTTTCAATTCTCGGCAGTCACATGATAGCTCACAACCATCTGTAATAGGATACAATGCCCTCTTCAGGTGTGTCTGAAGACAGCTATAGAATATTTATATACATGAAATAAATACATCTTTTTGTTTGGTTGGTTTTTGTTTGTTTGATTTTTGAGACAGGATTTCTCTGTGTAACTCACTGGCTGTCTTAGGACTCACTCTGTAGACCAGGCTGGCCTTGAACTCAGAAATCTGCCTGCCTCTGCCTCCCAAGTGCTGGGATTAAAGGCATGTGCCACCACTGCCTGGCAACTAAATACATCTTTTAAAAAAAAAAAGAAAGAAAGAAAAGAAAAGTGTGTTGACAGGATAAAGTATTAAGATTCAGATCACTGGTACAACACAGCAACCTGAAGCTGCAGCTGTAGCATTCTGGATAGATAGTAAAGTATTTACTTAGCACACACACAACCCCCCCAAATGTGCAAAAAAAATGTACTAACAATATTAGGCTGAATTCTGCCGTAGCCCTTTTGTTATTCTGGAACAGGCTACACAGAGAAACCCTGTCTCAAAAAGCAAACAAACAAACAAACAAACAAACAGAAAAGAATAGATTTTGGACTCCGTCGGTTTACTGAAAACTCATTTGTTTTTTATTTGTTTGATGTTTAATCTGTGTGTGTGTGTGTGTGTGTGTGTGTGTGTGTGTGGTGCTTGCATGTGCAGTATATGAACCTCAGATCAAAGCTAAGCATCTTCCTCTTCAATCATGCTCCATTTGTTAGTTTTCTTTGAGACAGGGTCCCTCTGTGTAGCCCTGGCTGTTCTGGAACTCGATATATAGACTGGGCTGGCCTCCAACTCACAGAGATCCACCTGCCTCTGCTTTAGTCTCGGGACTCCCAGCACTGGGATCTCAGACTCACATTCCTGCTTCTGGCTTTTATGTAGGTCCCTGGGATTTATTTTAGGTCTTCATGCTCGAGCCAAAAGCACTTGACTATCTGAGCCATTTTTCCCAATCCCGATTGCCTAAAAAAAAATAAATGCTTTCATCCAAACATAAAATCCATTCCTATACATGTATTTCAAGACATCACAATGGCTTTATTAATATAAAAGATAAAAGGAAAATATTATAATAAAATGTGTTTATTTTATATGTATTGATGTTTTGCTTATGCGTGTTGATGTATCTGTGCACCACATGTGTGAGTTACCGAAGGTTGTGAACTGCCATGTGGGTGCTGAGAATTAAATGTGAGTCCTCTGAAAGAGCAGCCAGTGCTCTTAACTGCTAAGCCATCTCTCCGGCCATCCAAAACTGTGCTTTAATATATAAATGCAGGGCTCTATTGATAGACCGTGGTTAAAGTGACTGCTGCATGTCCTGTGGTCCAAAGTTCGGATCTCGGCACCCATGGAACAAACCAGGCATCCTACATAAGCCTCTAACCCCAGCTCTGAGGAGGAGGAGGAGAGAGAGGATCAGTGGGATTTGCTTGCTCCCAAGGCAGTGGGAAACTTTATCTTACAAAAATAAGGTGGTGGATGTCTGACTGCACGTATAACCAGACCGTGTCCATTTGTACAAGCATGTGAAGGAGCATGTACACGTGCATGCGTGTACACACACACAAATAAGGAAATAAGTCTTTAAAAAATATGTAGATTCTCTAAAAGAGATGGGCTCCTTATTTCTGGTTTAGAGTTGCTGCTGACAAGTCCTGGTGCTGCACAGGGAGAGAGGGAGAAAGCTACGGAGCTAGCTAAGAGCAGACTGATACTTCAGTGCAGAAGGAAGGACTCTGAGGTTATGATTTATCATTGGTGCTTCAATTTCTTAGCAAGATGAGCAGTTCTTGGAAACTTTCAAAACAAAACAAACTGTTATCCCATAACTTACATAGTAGCTGTGTTCCTGGAAGGTACATTCAAGGTGTGAAAAGAAAAAACAAAATCTCTTGGTTGGAGTTGGTCCAGGCTCTGGCAAGCAAGTATACATGAGACTATTGTCATGCTGAACACTGGGGATTGTACGGGCTTTGAGACAGTTAGTTGTCTAGGATTTTGTGGAACTTGCCAGGATGAATTTCTGGACTCTGGTACCCTCCCTTCCAAGACCACCCAATTCTATAAATGGATCTCAATTATTGTAAAACAAACCAGGTCCGTTGGTTGAACAGGTACAGTGATGTATGCCTATAATTCCAGCACTTGGGGAGCTGTGGGAGGAAGATGGAGGGTTTAAAGTCAGCATAGTAAGATCTGGGACTTCATAGTAAGATCTCACTTCAGCATTAACTAAATAACAATCGCTGAGGCTGGAGAAATGGCTCAAGAGTTAGGAGTGCTTACCGCTTTTGCAGAGGACTCTCCTTCAGTTCCCAGTACCCACATCAGATGACTCAACTGTAACCATAGCTCTACAGGATCCAGCACCCTTGTCTGACCTCCATTGGTGTGTCTGTACACATGTATGTGCACACACATACACAATTAAATAATAAAAGTACATCTTAAAAACAAACAAGCAAAACAGAGCTGGTGATGCATCGTCTCTGCTACACAGTGAGTTTCAAGGCTGTTTAAATGTTTAAAGAGCAAGCTGGGGTATATCTCAATGCTAGTATACTTGCCTACTATATGCAGAGCCTCAGGTTATAGAACCGCAGTACTTAAAACACACACAAAAGCAACAGCAGCAGAAACAAAAACCTACAACCCTGACAAAAACGCTTGCTTTCTTTTTCCACAGAAACCTGTTCCCTTCCAATCTTGTGGTTGCCGCATTCACTACGGTAAGGTTTGATACTTTGTCAATTATATGAAACTTTGGTCGGGGAACTGTATAAACGAATGCACCAGAGTTTGGTAAAGTACGGGAAGGAGGGATCCTAGGATCTCTCCAGCGGGATCTTGTTGTAAACAAAACTTAGTGACATTAGGGTCAGTTTTTATAGAAAGATA
>NW_022196905.1:10919775-10922806 GCF_008632895.1 Mastomys coucha
TGATCAGGCCTCAAAGCGGGAGGGAGAGCAGGAAATGGTCAGTACATATTAGGGTCAGATGATGGGGGCATGGGGGAGAGGGGAGGCTTCCCTTTGAACCCCAGAGAGGAGCTTCATTAACAGTGAGAATAAGAGAGTTTGTGGGGGCATCCTTCATGAGGAAGATGGAGGGGGAGGCCAGAGGAGCTTTTTTGTTGTTGTTGTTAAATATGCCAGAGCAATCCAGAAGGATCTTGTTTTTGTTTTTGTTTTTAAAAGATTTATTGATTTATTTTATGTGTATGATACACCATAGCTGTACAGATGGTTGAGAGGCACCATGTGGTTGCTGGGATTTGAAGTCAGGACCTTCGGAAGAACAGTGCTATTACCCGCTGAGCCATCTTGCACCCCCCCTTTTTTTAAAGATTTATTTATTTATTTATTTATTTATTTATTTATTTATTTAATGGAAGTACACTGCAGCTGATTTCAGACACACCAGAAGAGGGCATCAGATCTCATTATAGATGGTTGTGAGCCACCATGTGGCTGCGGGATTTGAACTCAGGACCACTGGAAGAGCAGTTAGTGCTCTTAACCACTGAGCCATCTCTCCAGCGGGATCTTGTTGTAAACAAAACTTAGTGACATTAGGGTCAGTTTTTATAGAAAGATACATGAAACAACAACAACAAACCCTGTACTGTGTAGAAAGGGTGTTCCAAGATCCTTTTACAGCATTTAGACCATTATTTACATTATAGCCTTCAAACCATTATTTGGAGACTGTCTGAATTATAGACTTTTCAGAAATCATTCTGACTATAAAAGTAGTATGTACATTTTGTCAAAAAGGGGGATGGGTGACTTGTATATATAATGTGAAGAAAAAAAAAGACATATAGAGCTTTGGGTGCTTGTCACAGAAGGGATGGGTGGGGTTGATCTTCCTTCCTCAAACCCTTCATGAATGAGGCTTATTAGGAGAAATGACTCTGAAATCATGATCAGGCCTCGAAGCAGGAGGGAGAGCAGAAAATGGCCAGTATATGCTAGGGTCAAATGATGGACGCATGGAGGAAATCATGGGACAGCTGAATATATCTGCCTCTCTGAAACTTTGATAAAGCAGAGAGAAACCAGAGCTCTTGAAACATGGTCTCAAGCAGGCACTCAGATCTATAGCTCTCTGGATGTCTGACAGTTCTGTAGCCATGTGACCAATAGCAGGGAGAGAGAGAGATGCAGTGCATGCCATGCAAGGTGTATGTCTTCTCGACTAACAGTAGGACCAAGGCCTGGGAGACTTGGCCTGAAGACTCTGCCTTACCTCATGTCCCTTTCTCTGGAGGTGGGCAGCTCAAGCCAGATTAGAAACAGAGGCCAAAGAGCAGCCATGCTTAGGTCATTCTGGAACACAGTGGAGCATCACAGATAAATGAAAAGAAATATAACGAACTTTGTCTTTCTGGAATTTGTGCCAAACTTCTTAAAAATATGAAACATGAGCTGTTGAAGGATCAAGCTGTCAACAGGAAATAGTTTACCCTATTGCCCAAGGAACAGATGGAAATTCTCTGTTCCCTGGGTCCCTAAATAACCCAAAAGCCTTATCAGGGGCTTGCTGCCTGAGTGTTAATGTAACTTATGCAGAATTCAGAGGTCAGCATCAGGCCAGCCAAGTGCAGCTTGCCCGGCACACTGACTATGAATAGTAGCAGCAGTAGAACAGGACTTTGCTGCACCCTTAGTGCCTCTGGTGGGTCTTTATACCTGTTCACTAATGATGGGTTTTCTTCCTCTTTATTAGTCTGCGACCGATTACACAGTGGTGACCCATAACACCAGCTCGGGGAACGTGACCAAAGAGAAGGTAAGGCTCTTCAGAAGATGGCTTATGGAAACGCATGGAAAGCAAACTAGTTTCCTTAATGAAGGACAGCCACAATGTGTCTGTTACTTACTGGGATTGGAAGTTGGGGGTCTGAATGGGATATTTAAAACCTCCAGGATAGGTTTGCTCCTTACAGTACTGTCGAACACCAGAGTCTGGAGCAGGAATCTCCAGAGGCCTGTAAGCTGCGAGTTCATAAAATCCTTTTTAGCTAAAGTGCAAGGGAGGTTGTGTCTCAGCATAACCTACACACGGAACTCTAAAAAACGAACATGATGTATGGGAGAAATAAAAAATAACATAACCCCAAACATATTTCACCATGCAGATAGACAATTATAGAATATATAACAAAGGCTTTGTATGTTTGCATATACTTGGAATTAATAAATTTGGACTTAAAAACAGTGGGGCCAGGTATTGATAGCGCACAGGTGTAATCCCAGCATTTTTGAGGCTGAGGCAAGAGAATCATCGTGAGTTCTAGGGTAGTCTAGGCTATGCAAGAAGATTATCCCTCAAAAGTAAAATTAAGTAATAAAGTAGACCCACAATGGGCTGAGCATGGAGGTGTGGGCCTGTACTTCCAGCTACTTGAGCTGAGGCAAGAGGATTGCTGGAACCCAGGGCTGCAGGCCAGCTAGAGCAGCATGGGGTGCCTGCTGCAGAGCCCTAGAGCAGCATGGGGTGCCTGCTGCAGAGCCCTAGAGCAGCATGGGGTGCCTGCTGCAGGGCCCTAGAGCAGCATGGGGTGCCTGCTGCAGGCCAGCTAGAGCAGCATGGGGTGCCTTCTGCAGAGCCCTAGAGCAGCATGGGGTGCCTGCTGCAGGCCAGCTAGAGCAGCATGGGGGTGCCTGCTGCAGAGCCCTAGAGCAGCATGGGGTGCCTGCTGCAGAGCCCTAGAGCAGCATGGGGTGCCTTCTGCAGAGCCCTTACAGCCCCAGCAGCAGGGACCCGGGACTGGAGTTTCAAGTCAGCTTGAAACTAGGTCTACAGAGTTGAGGTACCTGTTCCAGAATAACAAAAGGGTTACGGCAGAATTCAGCCTAATACTGTTAGTACATTTTTTTTGCACATTTGGGGGGGTGGGTTGTGTGTGTGCTAAGTAAATACTTTACTATCTATCCAGAATGCTACAGCTGCAGCTTCAGGTTG
>NW_022196905.1:10923986-10952876 GCF_008632895.1 Mastomys coucha
GTGACCCACAGCTAGGTATCCCCCAGCTGATGTCCCCTGCTCTCCTAGATAAATTCAAGAAATGTTAGTTCTTCAGCAGAGGAGCTGTGTGGCCTTGCCAATTCCAGGCTTCTTTTTTAAAGACACAAGTAGAACTATACTTGTTCCCCAAGGATGGAGTGCTACTGGCAGAATTAACCAGAGAGTCCAGTCTGAGAAAGGCTCCAGCCTTCACCTCCATGCCTGGTTTGATCTCCTGTGATTGCTTGCCACGGGTACAAACCTAGCCTTTTATTGAATCATTAATTCAGTAAACAGTGACCTTTGGCAGACACTGGGTGCCACACTTGGGTGATGCTCGCCCTAGACAGAGCCCTGCCCTTGACTTAGTCTCTGCTCTGCTCTGTGCTCCTGACCAAGGTGAGCTTAAAATATCTGCAGCTGTAAAGTGAGATAAACCTTTCCTCCAAAAACCAAAGCAAACAACAGAACTTCTGGGGATGTAACTCTATTGGTAGAACTGTCTTACATGCAGAAGCTCTAGGCTCATCCCCAGACCCAGTAAAACCAAGCATGGTGGTGCATGTCTATAATTCTGACACCCAGGATACAGAAGCAGCTGAATCAGTGAGGGTCATCTTAAGCTTCGTAGACCAGCCTGGGCTACAAGAGACCCTGTTTCCCCAAAACAACAATAACAAAAACCAAATTATTTGATTTTCTAGAAATAGTCTAAGTACTTCACACATATAACATTTGCAAACTTCCTAACAGCTACGTCACAGCTACTGGGTTTTTTGTTGTTGTTGTTGTTCTTAATATTGTTTATTAGCACAGTAACAAATGCAGGCATAAGAAGTCTAAATCAACCAACTGACTGAACAGTTCCTATTCCACACTTACAGTTGACAGCTTAAGGTATTTCACTACAGGTTTCCACAAATCCTGATTCAACCCTTGAAGTAATTTGCATATAAAATAAACTACATTAACTACTGGTTTCCTACACGGTGTCTTGTAGCCAGATGTCCATTTTCCATATACGAGGTAACAAACTCGTCTTTGCAAACTTGTTAAATACCATTGTTTCCTTCTAGGAAGGAAAAACAAATTCCAATTTTTTTGAAGAAGAAAATAGGATTTTACATAAATGACTGTGTGTGTAACCTATACAAGTTTAAGCTGATTTTGAAAGTGCAGTAGACTACAATCAAGTGTCTACACGTGCATTCTTTCCTGTTGTACTAAAAGTCAGCTAATCTTGCAAAGTGACAGCTCTAAAAGTCACTATTACCTGTTTGTTGACTGTAGCAAGATGCTTTAAAGTTACAACAAAATCCTGGGAAGTAAGACTGAATAACATCTGTTGTAGAAATACCCTACTCTTTACCAACTCCCACCCCCTCCCTTTAGGTGTAGAGCAGAGATTGAGTTACCTAAACTCACTCAGGCTCCACAGCTGGGCTTCCTTACCTCTCACCACTGCTAGAACTGTTCCTGGTAAATTTATTAGTGTAAACAAAGCAGACGCGATGGTGAGTGTCTTCCTGTACCTCCATGTCACCATTAGATCTGAGATGTTTCTTAACGATGAATCAAAAGCAAATGACTCCACTACCCATCAGTCTGTGACATGTTTGCTTGGTCATCCAAGTGCTTCATGGGAGTCAAACCTTTCACTCAGATGTGTCCAGTTAACCTGGGAATTGGTGAACACCACTGAGAGTAAATTTGCGGTAAATTTAAGTTTATCAGATCCTGGGCCATGGCCTAGCTTTTGTGACAGGGCTGGAAGGGATGAGGGACCTGGGAACTATCCAACCCAATAATTGTTTACTACTCTGGGATGTCACAGGAAAGAGGAGCAGCTCTGCCCTTCACCCAGCCTACAGGCCTTGTCATACAAGGGCTGAAGGGCTCAAAACTCTACCAACCTTTTTTTTTTTTTAACAGAAAAGATTGTATTAGAACAGTTGAGGAGCTGGTGACTTAAGTAGCAGGCTAAGTCACACACTGCTAGGTTCTGATGACTCAGTTTGATCCATGGGATCCACTGTGAGGGAGAGCTGACTCCTAAGCATTGTCCTCTCTGACTCCCATGTATGTGTGCATCCACACACGGGCACTGTGCCATGCGTGTACACACAACCGTGTATATAGTAAGTAAGGAAATGTAATTTAAAAAACAGCATTTGAGAGCTGGAACCCGAAGTTCAGGGAAGGTAGTTAATCCCAGAACCGGAACTGCTATCTGGGTTTTTACCATGTTTCCTATGCATCACTTTATGAAGGTTTTTCTTCTTGCTGTTTAGAATTATTTTATTTATTTATTATAAATTATTCTAATTTATTTAGAATTATTTTAGTTATTATGTGTATGTATATGTATGTGTCTGTGTGTGGGTTCTATGCCTGAGTACAGCCATCTAAGGAGACCGGAACAGGGTATTCCATCCCCCCAGAAATAGAGTTACATGTGGTTGTGAGCTGTCTTTTGTAGATTCTGAGAACTGAATTCCAATCCTCAGTAAATGCTTGTTAAGAGCACCGGGCTGTCTCCCCAGCCCCTGTTTGTTTGTTGTTTGTGAGATGGCATCTCAGTGGCCTTGAGTTAGAATCCTGCTGCCTTGGCCTCCTAAGGGCTGAGTTCCTCCATGCCTGGTGGCGATGTCTTGATGGCATGAGACACTTGTTTACTCTAAACGGCTTGCAGCCGTGGAATTCGGCGTTGCTGGGGACACAGAGACTCTGTTATGTCTACACATCTTTTCTTTTCTTTTCTTTTTTTCTCTCTCTTTCTTTCCTTCTTAGTTATGGTTTTTAGTTTTTCACGACAGAGATTCCTGGCTTTCCTGGAATGCTCTGTAGACCAGGCTGGCCTCAAAGTCACAGAGATTGGCCTACTTCTGCCTGCCCTAGTCACCCAGTTGCATCTATACATCTTCAGGGGTGATTTATTGAAGACCCTGAAAGCCCACATGACTCCTGAAAATCTCATGGGACTTGTCAGCTGGGAGGTCGGTATAAGATCCGAACAGCAGAAAATGCGCTGACGTGGGAGGTAGTAGTCATGGTCCTTGGGTCTCTGAAGGAATGTTCTAACAGCTAGCTTTTCTGTTTCTGTCTTGTTTTGTTTTTTTAAGACAGTGTCTTACTTTACAGCCCAGGCTAGCCCCAAAACCTCAGTGCTCCTCCCTCCTCCCTCCTGAGTGCTGTGATTACGGGTGTGAGCAGTTACTCCTGGCTAATCACTGTACTCTCTGACTCTGTCTCCCACTCTTTCCTGCTCCTTTGTTTATAACTCACTAAAGGTTCGAGAGAGCGCAAGCATTTGATTATTCTGCAGTGTTTCAGACACTGCACAGATCTACTCTCACGCCGCGCTCCTCTGTTGAACTTGACTCCCATCTCTTCTGATCTGCAGATCCCCGTGGTCACAGATGTGGAAGGGATGAACATTTTAGGACTGGTCCTTTTTGCCCTGGTGTTAGGAGTGGCTCTAAAGAAGCTAGGCCCCGAGGGAGAGGACCTCATCCGATTCTTCAACTCTTTCAATGAGGCTACGATGGTGCTGGTGTCATGGATCATGTGGTGAGTGTCGCTCTGCCGTCTCTTCTTCTAACTGGCTCCTGGCATCTAGGAAAAATTTCAGTGCTCTAGGTTACCCTCTGGGACACCTGGCTCTGTGTCAGGTGGATGAAGCATAGCTTGTCATGGTACAAAAAGCAATGGACCAGGGTGATGACTCAGTGGGCAGCAAGCCGGAGTTTGATCTCTGGAACCCAGAGTGGGAGGAGAAAACAGATGCTCAAAAGTTGTCTTGCAACCTTCCCACGTACCCACGTAACACACACACACTCTAATGATGACAATGATGATGACGCAGTAGTTCCTGTTCTTGTTTGGGTCTCCTAGAGAACCAGGAGCACGTAGTTACTGTTTGGGGTCCACACTGATCCCTGGACTCACATCAGCACGGTCCATGTATGAGTTCCCATGTCAGCTCATATACTTTCCATGTCCAGTTTGCTGTCTGCAGCATAAAATAAGGTTTTTTTAATCTCAAAAGGATAAACCTTAAACTTCAAGGAGATTGTTGGTAAGACCTTTTACAACAAAGAAGAAAAACTTATCTCTCCTCTGCTTAGGTAAAATTTGAAATGGTCTTTTATGAAAGCTTTTAATTTACAAGTGTTTCTTTGTGTCATATTAACGAAAGGACGGTTGCTCAGTAGAAACCATTAGCTTAAGTGTTGGCTAAGAAATAACAATGTGACCATCCCTTCAGAGCAACTTCTGAGACATCAAACTAGTTCTAGCCCTCATATCCTAAAAGCTTTTCCTGGCATTTTACCTGTCTTGGTTAGGGTTTCTATGGCAGTGATAAAACACATGACCTTAAACAACACGGGGAGGAAGGGGTTATTTTAGCTTACAGTTTCATATCCCATCCCCTCATGGCAGGAGGTCAGGGCAGGAACTCAAACAGGGCAGAACCAGGAGCCATGCAGAGACCATGGAGGGGTGCTGCTTATTGACTTGCCCTCATGGCCTACTCAGTCTGCTTATTTTTTATAGCACCCAGGACCACCTGCCTCAGGGGGGTGCTGGCCAAGGTCAGCTGGGCCCTCCCATATCAATCAACCAAGAAAATACACCACACCACAGGCTAAGCAGGTGGGGCATTTTCTCACTAATGCTCTCTCTTCCCAAGGACTGAGCCAGCCTCGGACAAGTTGACACAGAACCAGCTAGCACATCGCCTAGGCAGACCTCTGGATTTTAGTTATTATCCAAACTGATGCTATCCATTATTTGTTATTGAAACTAATGATACCCAGTAGTTGTTAAAACCTAGTTTATGAAGCTGGGCATAGTGGTGCATGCCTTTAATCCCAGCACTCGGGAGGCAAAAGCAGGTGGAGTTCAAGGTATGAGTTCAAGGACAGCCTGGTCTACAAAGAGAGTTCTAGGACAGCCAGGGCTACACAGAGAGACCCTGACTCAAGAAACCAACCAACCAACCAACCAAAAAAAACAAGCAAACTAGTTTATTCCTTCACATACAAAACATCTCTTATTGTCAACCACTAATGATCTCAGCCCTTCTCTCTCTGATGACTTAGGTACCAACTGGATTGGTTTTAGAAGTTTGAAACTGATACGCCAAATCCTGACCCCGTCAGTGGCGTTTTTCTTCTTCAGTGTAAAAAAAAAATTTTTTTTTTCACATAAACCAGCTCTCACTGCATATGTGCCTCCTTACTTCACTGTTGCTATTCTGGGGAAAGAACTGATGTTTGGTTTGGTTTGGTTTGGTTCTTCGAGGCAGCATCACATGCAGCCCAGGCTGGCCTTGAACTTGCTATGCAGCCAAAGATGATCTAGAGCTCTATATCACATGTCTGGATCTCCCAAGCACTGGCAGACCAGCCTTACCACATCCTACTTTAGTGTCCTTATGACTGAAAACAGTCTGTTTACCCTGCTAGAGTGTGGGCTGGTGTGCAAGCAGACAGTTCACGAAAGAGAAAGCTTCCATGAGCACTACACAGCCTAAAGGGTGCCTTCCTCAGTTGAAAACCGAGTAGTGGCAAGTTGGTTATTCAGTTGATGAGAGTGAGGACAGTGTTCTTATCCCAGGCACTTTTGGCCTCTAAGACTGCCTCCAAAGTTATGACAATGAAACTGTCTTCCTGATATCTCCAAAAGTCTCCCATGGGTCACCATTGGTGTGGGAGAAGGGTTGGTGGCTTCCTTCTAGATTGTTGGTGGGAACAGGAATTGGTACAGCCACTTCAGAGAACAACTCAGCACCTTTCCTAATGTTTAAAATCACCTCCAAATCAGCAGGGCCCCCATTTGATGTCCTGACCTAGAGCACACAGGCATGTGGGCGCACACAGACAGGTCTGTTTCCAAAGGTGAGAGCTTAGGACACCCAGGGACTTCCACTGAGGAAATACTAACCACAAGGTCCTGAAGCTCCACAAGCTTATGATCCCACCCCTCAGGAGGTGGAGGTGAGAGGATCCGGAGGTCAGGGACAGCCTTTGCTACTTGTGACCCTGTCTCAAACCCAACAGTAACAGCAACAGCAGTAACAACAGTGTCAAGGGTAGAAAAAACCCAAAAGTCTATCAGTAGTAGGCGGGTGGAGAAACAAAATGTGGTATGTAGAAGATGGAGTGTTACTTGGCCTTTAAAAAATGATATCCTGACATATACCACAACGTGGTATAACTACATATAACTACAATATAAAGACATGAAGCTGCTGAAACAAGCCACAGACAGACAAGGATCTGTGGTCTGCTTTTGTGTGGCTACAGCAGTGGTTACCCGAGGCTGGCTGGGGCGGAGGGCATGGGTGCTGCTCTATATGAGAGCAGAGCTTTACTCTGGAGTGATAGAGACACTTATGTTCTGGGCTGGGTGGTGGGAATGGCTGCCTAACAATTCAAATGTACTCAGTGGCCATCAACTCTGCATATAGTGAATGTTTCGATGCTAAATATTATGTGTGTTCCATCATCATTACTTTTAAAGATAAATTTCTAAATACTGATACAAAAGATCCCGGAAGCATGATGATGTGGGATATGAAACAACTCAGACTTAAATGCAAGCCTGTGTCTCTAAGCACCCAGGGATCTCTGGGTACTCAGGGTGCTTGTCTGAGAGGCCTGGCTTGAGGATGATGCCTGAAGAGCCGTGTTCTGGTCCTCAAGAGGGGATATATTCCTATTTGAAGATGAGACTTTAACTTCCTAATACTGACTAGAATGTCCCTAGAAAGAAAACTCAAGTAGCCAGTCACACTGGTTCCCTCCACTGGGGTGCTAGGGGCTGGTTTGTGAGACTTCATGCTCGTCACACTTCTGCTCCCCTGGAAACTGAACTAGGAGGTATTATTAACTAGAAATTAAAATTTATAAGTTAAAATGACAATTGTACAATTGTTACTAGATTGATATTAAATTTACTGCAACTGACTTTTGTTCTTTGTCGATTCTATAATTTATTCCTTTTCTCCCTTTAAAAGGAAAAAAAAATCTTCCTCTTCTGGCTTTGTTCCCAGAATATCATTGTTAATGACTTTTTCCCACGAGATCATGTCTTCCAAGCCACAAAGAATGTAAAACTTCACGGAAGCCCTGGGCTGTGCTCATGACCTATCACAGCAGTTCTGTGGGATTCTTGTATTTCTGAGTTCTCAGGACAAGCCTGAGCAAAGCTAGAAGTCAAGCTCATAGTCACATAGCCTTTCATTTTTAGTTCTTTGCCTTTTGCCATGTAGTTGGTGGCAGTCCGTCACTTAGGAACAATGCAGAGCCAGGTATAATGGCACTTGGCCTAACACTGAGGCAGCTGAGGCAGGAGGATCACAAGCTCCAAGGTAACTGGTCTATATAGTGAGACTTTGGAAGGAAAAGGAAGGAAAAGGGGGAGAAGGAGAGGAAGGAGAAAAGAAAAGCTAAAAGAAAGGTGTGTGCATTCCAGAGGGAGGACATCTAAGTGTGTGGGAGCACTCACCCGGAGGATGATCATCTTCACTTTTCTCAGTCACACAAACTGTTTATTTAAAAAAAAAATGTCAGGGACTGGAGAGATGGCTCAGCAGGTAAGAGCACTGACTGCTCTTCCGAAGGTCCTGAGTTCAAATCCCAGCAACCACATGGTGGCTCACAACCACCCTCTTCTGGTGTGTCTGAAGACTGCCACAGTAAATTAAGCAGGAGAAAGCAGGGAGGAGCAAGAGGGGCAGAAAGCAGCCACACACATGATGGCTCACGGCCATCTGTACAGCTACAGTGTACTCATACACATAAAATAAATAAGTCTTTAAAAAAAATTTATAAAAAAAAAAGTCACCCCACCCCATCTTTTTTGTGTATTTAGAGTTACTCTATGGAGAGACAAAGAAGACCCAGTTGAAAGTCCCTGGAGGCTCAGTATCTCCCAGCCTCACACCTCCCTGATGAGTATCTGTGCTTATTCCTAGGTATGTACCTATAGGCATCATGTTCCTGATCGGAAGCAAGATTGTGGAAATGAAGGACATCATCACGCTCGTGACCAGTCTCGGGAAATACATCTTCGCATCTATACTGGGCCACGTTATCCACGGAGGAATTGTTCTGCCTCTTGTCTATTTTGCTTTTACGAGGAAAAACCCATTCAGATTCCTCCTGGGCCTCCTCACCCCATTTGCGACAGCTTTTGCGACCTGTTCCAGGTGAGTGGGCTTGGGAATCAACCGAATGGGTACAGAGCCAGGTGAACCCAGTGATTCTCTTGGGAACATTGAGTTCTGAGGCAAGGTGCCCTTAGGGGAATCCATGTGAATAATGTAACAAGTGAATCCTGGAAGTCATGCCTGAGTCCTGTGGGACTTGACGGTTACACTGGAAACTTCAAAAGAGGTTTGGCTGGCCAGCTTCATTTCAAGGGAAGGCGGCCAGACAGTGGCTGAGAACCCGTACCCGTGTGTTCCGGGGTCTGGCTGGGATGCCGCACCTGTGTGTTCCAGGGTCTAAGCTGAGAGATGCTCACCTAGCTGGGTTGTTTTTGTCCCATCTCTAGCTCAGCAACCCTTCCGTCTATGATGAAGTGCATCGAGGAAAACAATGGTGTAGACAAGAGGATCAGCAGGTTCATCCTCCCCATTGGGGCCACAGTCAACATGGATGGGGCAGCCATCTTCCAGTGTGTGGCTGCAGTGTTCATCGCCCAGCTCAACAACGTGGACCTGAACGCAGGACAGATTTTCACCATTCTGTGAGCCCCCTTACTCTTTCCTACATTGTTAGGCCTGGCTTAAAACTTTGATGTGCGTGTCTGAGATTTCCTTTGGGAAAACAAAAACAAAAACAAAAAAACAAAACAAAACAAAAAAACCAACCCAATCCTCAGTGTCTCGTCTGTAAAGGCGGGCTGGTGAGAATTCATCACAGTCATTCCCCAGGATCCTGAGGCTGTCTTAGCTTTCTTGCTGCTGGAACAGAATTCCTGACAGAAAGCAATTTAAGAGAGGAAAGCTGTGTGTTGGCTTATGCTCTGAGAAGATACAGTCTGTTGTTGTGGGAAAGGCAAGGGAGAGGGAGACTGTTTGCCTAGGTCTGGGCCAATCAGGGCACAGAAAGATGAGTGTAGGCATTTCTCCTTTTTCCGTTTTTTATGCAGTCTAGAACTCTAGCTATGGTATGGTGCTCCCTACATTCGGGGGTGAGTCTTCCCATCCCAGTTAACCCTCTTTGGAAACGTCCCCCCACAAACACACCCAAAAGTAGGCCTCACTAAAGCTCTAGGGCTTCCCCAATTCAGTCAAGCTGACAGTCCAAGTAATCTGTCAAAGGGGCTGCGGCTCCAGGGCCATCTTACTCCAACACATAATAGGTACTTGGAGTAGTTGGTGTTTGCATTGCTATGACGAAATAGTTGGCAGAAACAGCTTAAAAGATGAAAGGTTTGTTGGGTCTCATAATTCAGAGGAATTCTGGTCCATCGAGAAGGATGATATCTTGATTACGTGGTGATAGACAGGAAGCTGAGGATGCAGGTCAGGACAGGGCACAGGTATAATCTAAAGCCCATCCCTAGTGAGCTACAGCCAAGCCCCACCTCCCCAAAACTGCACAGCCTTCCAAGTACAGCTGCCAGCTCGGAAACAAGTGTTAAAAACAGCCTGCAGGGGACATTTCAGCTTCAAATCATATCAGTACTGCCTTGTATATAATTTGCACATATTTTCCTCAATACTTTAAATCATTTCTAGATTACTTATGTACCTAATATGATATAAGCGCTAGGGGAGTTATTGCTATACTGTATCATTAAGGTAATAAGGAAAAAATGGGGTTGGGGATTTAGCTCAGTGGTAGAGCACTTGCCTAGCAAGCACAAGGCCCTGGGTTCGGTCCTCAGCTCTGAAAGAAAAAAAAAAAAAAAAAAAAAAAAAAAAAAGAAAGACAAATAAGGAAAAAAATGATCTTTAGACGTTCAGTAGTTCCTGTTTGTTTTCGGTATTTTGGGTTAGCAGTTGATTTAATTTGTGAGCACAGAGTTTGAGGTCTGTGTGTCCTTGGAGGATGTATCATCCCTCGCGCTCCTAGAGTGTGTGGTTGTTATTTATAAGTCATGGCTGCAATGCTCTGTAACTCCCTGGGCCCCCTCCACCCTCCGTCTTCAAGGCTGCCTTTGCTTTGCTGTACCCTAGAGTGACTGCCACGGCATCCAGTGTTGGAGCAGCAGGTGTGCCGGCTGGAGGGGTCCTCACCATTGCCATCATCCTGGAGGCCATCGGATTGCCCACACATGACCTCTCTCTGATCCTAGCTGTGGACTGGATTGTGTAAGTAGCTGATACCAAAGACCCTGGGATAAAGAAAGTCTGTTGAGGCCCCTGAGAACCTGATGTTCCACTAGACATGGTGCATGCAGAGACACTTAAAACTATCTCTGCTTTGGAAGGCATCGGCAGTTAAGCTAGCAAAGCCAGATTTCTAACTGTGAGAAGTCAACGATATAGCAGACAAAAGCCCGTGAACATTCACAGATGGTACGAGAGCTGACCATCCAGGACTTGCTTGTAGTGTATGGTAGGTTCAAGGGCCTGTGCAAATGATAGCAGAACAGAGTGTCAGTAATTGGAGCAGTGGTTGGTCCTGGCCTGTAAATATCTAAGGAATGCTTGCTATGTAAAGAGAGCATGCACACACCCTGTGCCTGGACTCAGGAGAAGTTAGGCAAGGAAGTGACCAGGCTACTATCCCTGCAGTTCCTTACAGACACAAGAATGTCTGGAGGTTGATCGCCTGAGCCTTCTGATACCTCATGCAGGTATAAATAATACCGTTCTATAAGAAAGATGACTAAGGCAGTGATGTGGGGATAGCAGAGCTCAGGGGTGAGAAAATGAGCATTTAGCCAGGCTTCTCTGTGTACCTGTATCTTGCTATCATAGTAGAAGTCTTACCAGTCATGGTGGAGATTAAATGAGTCTGTACAGTGCAGAGAACATGGGGCATGTGGGACAGCATTCAGCAAACATTAATGAGGAGGACAATCCTGCTGGGCTGGTCACAGCCGGGCGGAGAGACATTGGCTCCAGGTGCCTGGCACTGGTCTGCCATGCTAGGCTGAAGCCTCGGGGCTCTTCACAGAAATGGGGTCAAATGTCTACTAGAGACTCCTAAGCTTCAAAGACCTGCCTCATCAGAGGGAGCTCCATCCCTGTGCTAGACAGGACCAAAGGCAGTCAGGGATTGCCTGTCTCTTCCTCCTTCCAGCTGCCTTCTGCACCAGAGACTGTATCTCAGGGGTGCTCAGCCTGTGAGGGGAAACAGCACCCCTGCTGGCTGCCCAGCAGAGGGCTCCAGCCCCCCAGTCTTCAAAATGACTACAGTACCTTCTCTGAGTTTCAGTGACTGGGGGGGATGTTGAGCTAACCTGTGCTAAGTAGGCTGCGGGAAAGGCAGGGCTGTTGTCTATGTTGTGCTTGCCCACAGCCATGGAATGCACATGCTGTTGGTCCCCAGGACTGAAGTTCAAGTGTACTGTAACACTGAGGGGAAGAGCGGCTAAACCCCAAAACATGTCTATGCTCTTCTCCCAAATGTGCGTGGTATTCTCTATAGCAGGACCATTGCACCTAGCAGAAGTCTGCGGAAAGATGGCTGGCAGGAACTAGATTGCATATCAACTCCCAAAAGTGTCGCCCATGCTCGGTGACTTGTTTGCTCCCTTCAACTGCTCTTTTTCCGAAATTTTCCACCACAAGCGTCTGTTACTCTCCTAAGAGTAAATGCTGCTCAGAGAAAATGAATTCAGCGCAGATCTGCTGGAGGTGTGCCCTCCAGTGTCACCGCCACATCCAGCAGGGCTTCTGACCAGAGTGCTGAGGAAATGAGAAACAGGACAGACACTGGAGAAAGGACAGACATACAGGCACAGGGAGGCTGGGGTCAGGCGGAGAAGCCACCGTGCCCAGGCAGTTAGGGAGGCAGGGTTATTGCATATAGCTGAGTCAGGGACGCAGCCTTTACGGTATACAGCTGAATATGGAGGCGCATTCAGCTCAACTCAGAAGGAACAGTCTCTGTAAGACAGCAAGCTTCAGGCCGTAAATGTGTCACACTGTCAACATGACAGCGCCCTCTCCTGGTGACTGTGGGTATGGCATTCATCCTTTTCCTTTCTGTTTCCTCCAGGGACAGGACCACCACTGTGGTGAATGTGGAAGGGGATGCCCTGGGAGCCGGGATCCTCAACCACCTGAATCAGAGGGCAGTGAAGCAAGGTGAGCAGGAGCTGCAAGAAGTGAAGGTGGAAGCCATTCCCAACTCCAAGTCTGAGGAGGAGACGTCGCCTCTGGTGACACACCAGAACCCGGCAGGCCCTGTGGCCGTTGCTCCTGAACTCGAATCCAAGGAGTCGGTGCTGTGATTGGGTTGGGTCTCAGACCAGCCTGCTAGTACCAGCAACCAGCCCTGGTAGCCTGCCCCATTGACGTGGGCATAGCCCTCACAGACTTTTCATCTCCCAAGGAATGCTTTGGCCCAATCACCAGTTTGAGAGTGACCTCTCGGCACAGGCGTGGAGCTCCCAGGCCAGAGCTGCTTCCTGAGGACTAGAACACTCTGACGTTTGTCTTGATCCATGTCTCAATGGAGCTGTGGATACACCTTGACTCTATTTGGGAACCCCCTTGAGCTGCCAGGCCTGAGGGATTCCAGGTTCACAGAGGCCTGGGGATCAGGGTGGGGGTGGGGGGACGCAGATGGATTTTTCACTGTCCCCCCTGGGAACTCTGCATCTGGTGCTTACTGGGCAAACCAGAAGAGTTTATAGCTGTCTATCACATTGTCTCTGCAGCAGCAGACTCTGAAGAGTTTCCCAGAGTCTTCGACTGAGCTAGAATCTGCTGAGCTGGTGCTGGGTTAAGGGATTATGCTCCACTTGTGTGGGTGGCTTCTGAGGGAGCAGAGGTAAAACAAGTTAGAGATGCTCCATGTGATGGTTAGCGCAGCTGGGGGCTCAGCTTGAGTAAACCATAAACTCTGAGTTCAGGAGTAGACTGGGGAGCCCCTAAAGAAGATGAGACAGAATTGATCCCATTCTAGACCTGAGGCACTTCTCTGCTCCTGCTGATGGAGACCTGACCCTCTGCCAGTACTTCCCCTCCCTCCTCTGGGAGGGCCGATGTGGTCACTGCATTGCGACTCATTTGGTTGGTCAGTCTATTACTACAGTTTGACTAGGTCCTTCCTAAAATCATCTACTCCCTAATAAACCCACACGCTAATCAAGGCAGAGCTCTGTCCCCAAGCCCCTGTCTGGTTTCCACAGTAAATTACTTGCTCGTGTGAGACCTATGGTTAGTCCTGGGTCTGATGTAACCTGCCTCTTGCCTACTTCACCGGGATCTGGTAAGGCCAAAGATAAATCTGTGGAAATTATTGTTTTGCTTCTTGGAAGTCAAGTGCCAACACCTGTAAGTGCCCAGTTCACCTGAGAGGAGACGGCTTTCTCCATGAAGGCCTCCTGTTGGCATGAGCAGCTCTCCTGAACTGTTACTCTTATACTTCAGAACTCGAGTTCTAAAGAGTTGCGAAAACATTCAACGCGGCCTCTCCTTAACGAGCTACCCAACTTCTAGCACGTTTCTGGGTACCCAACTATGTTGTTACTCTGAACCCACAGTTTCTGCAAACCCCATCCCTAACAGGAGATTAAGTCCCTAAGTCATTGGCTTCACTCTTTCCCTTGCTTTCTCTGCTGTGTTATCACCAGACCCACACATACTTGGGACAGAGTCTGTTTTAAAGTGGGACCTGTGCCTGAGCAAAGGGGTGGGCAAGGAGCAGAGCCTACACAGCCAGGGTGAAGGCCCAGCTCTCTAAACCAACTGAGCTGCTCCACTCTCCTGTGGGACCAGGAACTAAGCAGGGAGCGGCAAACCTTATTGCCAACACTGGTTTTATAAAGGGGAACCAATCACATTGTTTGATTATGAGTGAGCATTTGGTATTTTTTAAGTTTCAGTGTATCTTTTCCTCTGTATTTACATATACTTTATGTATCGTGTGTGTGTGTGTGTGTGTGTGTGTGTGTGTGTGTGTGTGCTTTTAGCTCCAAGCAAGTCTGAGTCTGGATAACTGGGAACTAAACTACAAATTATGTCTTTGGCATCCTGATATTCCCATTTCTAAAGAATCATATTAAGTAGAGATTGGAGCTGGACAGTGAAACCCACTGGCTGGACACTCAAGTCTCAACCAGGACCCACAGTATCGAGTGCTGCTGTGGGTGGAGGAAAACGCTTCTGTGTGACGTGGGATCTCCCTCTTGGAGGCCAAAAGAAGAGGTGGCCCCACGACTCCTCAAGTTCTGGCTCTCAGAGAAGTTGAGGGAGTTTCGTAACAGGGAAGACACTGCCGCAACTGTCTGAAATGTCTCCTGGCTATTTTTCTAACATATTCATCTCTTGATGTGAATCTCTTGTTTTGTGTGTGTGTGACATTTGCCTTAAAATGTAGCACAGCCATCAAAAATGAGTACGGTATTTTTACTGGCACCTGCCTGTCTTCGAGTCCTGTCTTGTACTTGATGGAGCTGTCATGCTTCTAGGGGATGACCTAGGGCGTCTGGATACTGTCTTCCTTTCCGTTTTCAGCCAACATGAGACCCTGGGATAAGAAGGTCCCCTGTTCCTCAGAAGGGAAACCTCTGATAATTGGTGTCACTGTCCTGTATGCATCTGCCTGCCTATAGCTCATGCCATTAAGCTGTGTGTTGGTTTCTCATTCTCTATGATGAGGGCTCCGACATCCTACTGTCTGGCAGAAGTTGGGGTTTGCCACAAACCTCCAACGTTAAGTGTTGTCGGAACAACTAGGTTGACAGGAGTTAATTAAGCATCCACACCAAGCCAGGCACCAGAGCAGTAACAAGCCCCAAACATTTACTGGGCAAGTCCCTATTACAAAAGTCCCCACAGGCAAGCTGGCACCCATGCTTCTTGTACCTGGGCCCCCACCACAGCCAGCACACTCTCTTACATAATCTTGTTTTCCTTTTTTGGAAAAGATATGTTTTTGTTTTTTGAGATAGAGAATTACTATATAGCCTAAGTTGGTCTCGAGCTGGTGAGACTCTGGCCCTCAGCTTCTCAAGCACTGGGGTGACAGGCATGCAGTACCTTACATCGCCCTATTTTCAATGACATCACTTCCTGCACAACAGGGAACTCTAGAAGCTCACATAGGAAGCTGTGGTTTCCAGACCCCAGGGCTCTCAGGAAACAGATTCCCATTCTGACTTGTATATCACCAGCTCTTCATATAGTGTGGGAATTGGCTTTAATTCCTAGTAGAGTACAATGGATGGAAAGCTTTGCCTAGGTCAAAAGTTGAATGACAGCTGGGACAACAATTTAGACTTCTCCCTGGAGCTTTTTGAGGTGTTTCAAGGTTGAAATTAGTACCTAGTGATTCAGCTTTCCAAGGTAGCCAGAGCAAGAGCAACTGTCCCATTGGCTTAAGCCACCTCTGCCTCTGTTTGGGCAGGTCTGTTAGAACTTGCCTGCTCAGAGGAAATTTCTGTTACCTCCATGAATGATCCAAACCACACAGCCAGGAGGATTGTGAACTATCAGTTCTTGATTCTGCTGTTGGCTTCTGTGATCCGGCCACAGTCCCCGCCTATGCCTCTGGCTCCTCAGACTGGAAGGAAGATCATAGCTGTAGCAGTGACAGGCCATTGTGAAGAGCAGATGAGTTTCATGAGTGTTAGTCTTCAGGAAGTGACTGTCACATCGAATGTGCTGTGCACAAGCTGATTGTCACATCAAATAGTAGCTGGGAATGTTTCTAATCTGCAGGTGTCCCTTTGTGGCTGGGTCCATGTTTTGCAGACGTTTTTTGTGAGGAGACCAATACCTATTTATCCAAATAGGACACCAAATGACAGACCAAAGATTCCACTTAAGTCTAGCTTGGGAAACAATAGGATTAATTAGGATTACATAAAGAATCATGGGCTTCTTATGTGCTGTTCAGGAGGCCCTGGAACTCCTTGACCAACAACTAGGGAGTCAGGCTACCCAGCATGGGGACTTTCATCTAATAGTCTTCAGAATTCTAAAGGCATCTTTATCAATGTCATGGGGCACTTCCATTCAAACTTTCTAACTGTAGTCTTAATGTTTACAGGCTGAAACTGCTAAAGGGTGTGTCGTTCATGCCATACTGTACCATTGAAGAAACCAGAAATACCTCTCCTCTCACAAGTCTTAACTGCCTGTAAATCTTGGGTTGGAACATGGCTCATGAGTGCCCCGCCCCCAAAATTAATGGGCCCAATCTTGTGCAGGTCTCCTTTAGACAATCATAGCTGCTGACACAATGGCCAAGTTATGCCTAGGAAACTGTTCTACAACACTCCACCCCTTTGTCCAGCGTACACTCTCTCCATTCCGGGTTCCCTGATGTCCCGTTTACAACTGGGCACTTGTCACTTCTTCTCAGAACTCTGATGACTTTCAGAGTCCCTGCAGTAACTGCTACCCTTCTAACAAGAAGCTTCTCTGACTAGAGACAAAAGCAACATAGTCGATGGACATAAGCATAAATATTTAGAAGGCACCCTGACAGATATATCATATCCAGTCAGCAAAACAACAGCTATAGCTCCCTCACCAGAGCTTATGACCTCTTAGCCCCAGGCTTCTGACAAGATGTGAAGTCCCTTGTGCAGAATGGGCCTGAAATCTAATCAGAAAGCAGCTGGCTACACTCATAACAGTCCATCACGACTTAGCCAGTGGGCCCATCTCGCCTGGAATTTTGGTGGTATATATAGCACACAGGATCCACAGCTGAGTAGGACTGTTACAGAAAGTTCTTCCCCAGTACCTTCAAGCAGTTAGCTAGTAGGGAGGAGGCTTATGGCTCAGTCCCAGCTGGATGGTCCTATGTCCTGCACAAAGCCTGGGGTGGCCATAGGGCTTTACCATGGTGAGCAAGCAACAGCTGTAACAGAAGCCTGTGCTATTCAGGAGGCCCTGGAACTTCTTGACCAACAACTAGAGAGTCAGGCTACCCAGCCTGGGGACTTTCATCTAATAGCCTTCAGAATTCTAGAGGCATCTTTATCAATGTCATGAGGCACTTTCATTCAAACTTTCTAACTATAGTCTTAATGTTTACAGGCCGAAACTGCTAAAGGGTGTGTCGTTCATGCCATACCGTACCCAACTATAAAGTTCCCAAGAATTTCACAGGTTCCCCGGCAGCCTGTGTGACCCAATTCTGACTCTTGCTCTGTTAGGTTTCATCCACATCTTCCAGATGCTTTTCTAAATCTGCTTTTAAAACAAAACAAAACAAAACAAGGGACTGAGTGAGCAGAGGTTCTAAAAATTCAATTCCCGACAACCACATGAAGGCTCACCATCATCTGTACAGCTGCAGCATACGCAGATACATAAAATAAATAAACAAATCTTTAAAAACAAAACAAACAAAACCTCGGCGTTAGCAGCCCATCACCTATGAAGTAACACAACTTTGCCAAGAGTGTGCAGGCTTACTGAAGTCCCACTATCCACCACGCCAAACAAATGTCACTTGCTCTCAGAAGTAAGCAGCTAAGCAGGTACCGAAGAGAAATGACAGCGGGGCCCAACAGCATGAGAAGATTACATCATTTGTAGCTATTGTTTCTTCAAGAGACCAGTGCTGGGTGCCGGGGTATGACTTGGAGGCACTACTTTGCCCCCCCCCCCACAATCCTGCCATCCTCTTTGAGCTGTCCTGACACTTCATCATCATATAGGGATGCACACGTATCTCCTGGCATCCGGGCAGGCATGGTGCAGGAGGAGCTGAGAGTTTTACATCTTGTTCTGAAGGCAACTAGCAGAATACTCACTTGCAGGCATCTCTCTAGAGTTAAGGCAGTAGGGACCCACAGTCAAACCGGGGGAGCCTGTAGAGGCATTGTGTGTGAGTGCGTTTGTGTGCGTGCGCATGTGCACTAGTGTCACTACTGAAGCCAGTGAGAACAACAAGAGCCAGCCCCCAGCCATATACTTCCTCTAGAAAAGCTCTACCTCCTCAAGGTTCCAAAACCTCCCCTAAACAGTGCCATCAACAGGGGACCAAGTACTCAAATGCATGAGTCTATGAGGGACATTTCTCCTTCAAACTGCCATTCGTGGCAACAGTAAAAATGAGTAATGCATAATCAAACCAAATCATCACATTTTCTGGGAGGAGGACCCAAGTCCTGGTATTTGGAATCAAGCTGCCTGGATTCCAATGTGGTTCTAAGGGTGAAAACTGCTGGTCGAGCAGCCATGTGGGTAGACAGTGAAGTCTGCGTTTGCCAAGCTCGCCGCCGATTCGTGGGCGTGTGACTGTTTTGGCATCACAGACCCAGAAGCTTCAGCCGGTGGGTGCGCCTGCTTCATGGTCTTCCCTAGAAACTCCATTCCACATATTTCTCCAAAAGCTTTACCTATGGTAGCCAGGAATGGAATTATCTGTAGAGACTCTGCTTGTTTTGCACCTGGCTACTAATCCGGGGGTCTTGCTGGGAAATAGAGATAATATTTTGGTGCAATTCTACCCTGGCTGTTGTTCTCAAAACAGGGTTTCTCTGTGTAGCCCTGGCTGCCCTGGAACTGTCTCTGCAGACCAGGCTGGCCCTCAATTCGGAGATCCACCTGCCTCTGCTTCTGCTGGGATTGAAGGTGTGTGCCTGCATGCCCAGTTTTCTACCCTGGTTTTTAATCATAGGATGCTTAGAGCCTTGTTTTCGTTTTTCATCTTGATGACTGCCTGTGCTTCCATTAAGGATTAGAGGGTCCCCAGCCTGATGTTGGGTAGAAGCAGCTGAATTCTTTCCAGGGAAACAATCTTTGGCTGATATGCTGCCCTCTTGCTCCAGATGGCACCCACTAGAGAAACCTACGCATCTGCTTCCTCTGAATCCCTCAAACGACACCCGTGAAGAGAACAGAAAAAGCCACTTTCACAGAGATAACAAAGAACAAAAAAGAAAGCTCCAACCAGTGGTTCTCTGCCTTGAAAACCCATTGAAATAACCCAGGCTCAACAGCTGCCAGGGCTCACACCAAGATTCCAGGTCAATGGGTCTGGGCTTGGGGATGAACACTGACATGCTGTAAGAATGTTGCAGGTGACTCTAGCGTGCGAAGCCTGGGCTGGCCACTCTAACACTGCCTTGTGGCACACACGGTGCCTCTCCACAGTCCAGTCAGTGCTGCTTCCATGCAGAGGCTCCAGGAATTCTCAGCTTCCACAGAGTTACATTCCCAGCCACTGTACAACAGCGCAGTAAGCATTGTTCTAGGCCAGTGGTTTTCAACCGCATGTCACAACCTTTAATCCAGTCCCTCATGTTCTGGTGACTCCCAACCATAAATTGATTTTTGTTGCTTCATAACTGTGGTTCTGCTACTGTCATAAATTGTAAAATGCAAATATTTTTTGGAGATAGAGGCTTGCCAAAGAGGTCACAGTCCTCAGGTTGAGAACAAATGATCCATTTGAAGATGACAGTGGCGTTCATGGGAGACATTACATTAGTAAGTAACAAGTTTTGCAAAATTTGTTTCAATACTACCCATCAGCCAGTATAGCAAGCATTACTGAGAGCTCTAACTGAAGGTGCTTTCATTATGATTCGTACACAACTTGGTATGCGTACTTCCCCATGATCTTCATTTCCATGGTAATAGTTATAAAACAACCACCAAAAAAAGATACAAATGATAGTTTCCATGAAGTGCCAAGTAGACATGTCAAGCTAATGTCAGGATGAAAGCTTCCCAAGAACTGCATAAGAAGCTAAGGATAAGAGCCAGCAGCCGCCGGGCAGTGGTGGCGCACGCCTTTAATCCCAGCACTTGGGAGGCAGAGGCAGGTGGATTTCTGAGTTCGAGGCCAGCCTGGTCTACAGAGTGAGTTCCAGGACAGCCAGGGCTACACAGAGAAACCCTGTCTGGAAAAACAAAAACAAAACAAAACAAAACAAAAAAAGAGCCAGCAGCCAGGAGGCTTTTAGGGAACTGATAAACATCTGGTCAGTGAGACAAAGGGCACATCTGTGAGCAAGAACTGAAAACAGACACAGGTCGCAACCCAAAGAGGTTTAAGGAGGATGAAAAGCCATGCGGAGGACGACTCTCCCCGGCGGCCATCTCCCATGCTCAGAGTGACACATCGGCTGGGGCCCAGACTGGGCCTTGAGCACTGGTCTGCCGTGTCTGCGGCCACTTTATCCACAGGACTCATTCCCTTTTCCAGGCAAGCTGAGCTTTCCGTGAGCGTCTGCTGCGTGACAAATGCAGATTTTCATGAAGGAACCATGACTGTTTCCAGCTCCCTCACTGGGCTGCTGCTGTGTTGGTAGCGTCTTTGGTGAGGACGTTCGTATCGCAGCTGTTTGGTATCTTACCTCAAGTGCCTTTCCCCACTCAAATGAGTGCCCAACGGGGAAGTGAAAGTAATGGTATTTGTAATGAAGAGTCACATAAACTTAACAAAACGTTAGTGAAGGTAATTGTCAACAGTGCCTAACTTGGTTGATCCACAGCCTCAACTATGCTGATACTGGGGAAAGGATTTCTTTCTTTCTTTCTTTCTTTCTTTTTTTAAAAAAGATTTATTTATTTATTATTTATTTTATGTGTATGAGAACACTGTAGCTGTACAGATGGCCGTGAGCCACCATGTGGCTGCTGGGAATTGAACTCAAGATGGACAACCCCAATCGCTCCCACCCTGCTCACTCCAGCCCCGCTCACTCCGGCCCCGTGGGAAAGGATTTCTTTACGTGCTAAGAATGTGTTTCCAATGCTCTGGCTGTTCCTGGAGAATGTGGCTGCTGAACACAGCATCCTGGGGAGTCTTATGGGAAGGCTATTTTTAACTTTTGCATATTATCACTTGGATGCCATTTTCCAGGTTTCACTAATGCTTGAGAGTGTGCTCTATTCTGCAAAGGAAGAAAACAGAACAGGTCCAGAGTGGGGAGGTCGCTCTGGAGTGACGTGGAGCTGGGATTAATTTGTGGGGTGTTCCACAAGGGCAGCTTTTAGCACTCACCATTTGATCCGAGCAGCCCAGCTCCACCTTCTGGGTACTAATCCAATGCCTCTGTGATAGCCCTGGAAGGTGGCACTTCAGGGCATTGGTCCTCCATCTCCGTTCATGCTTGTCCGGCTAAGCTGAACACATTAAAGAACAGTAGCTGGAAGCTGGAGGAACGGGTCTTCATCAGTGTGGGTTTGAAGGTGTCACTCCAGCACTTATAGAGAACCCATCGTGTGTAGGGTCCTTGGACTACTTGTGGGTGGATGTTTGTTCTGTGCATGGGTCTACCTTTGGGATCACTGGAGAGGCCAGGGTACCATGTCTGGCTTACAAGCTTATTTTCACATACTGTTTCCAACTGACAGTAGAGACTTCCATCTGACTCACATTGCCAAGGACAATGCCAACATGCCCCACTATGTTACATATTGACCTGTTTCAAACAGTAAAGTGCTGGTCTGGGATGAGGAGATTGCTCTCCAAGCATGAAAACCTGAGTTCAAATGCCTGGCACCCATGTAGAGGCCTGGTGTGGCTCCTGATGTCTGTAACCCCAGCATTTGGAGGGTAGACAGCCAAGAACTCACTGGCTAGCTAGTCTAGCCAAATGGCAAGCTTGTAGGCTAGTGAGAGACACCAGCTCAGGGCATCGAAGGAGGGACAGAGCATGATGCTTGGTGTTCTGCTTTGGTCTCCTTATGGGAGTGCTTATGTGTGAATGCTCACTACATACTCACATACATGTGCACATGCACACACACACACACACAGGCATGCACACACAACCTCAGAGCTAAATTCACCTTTATTATTTTTCAGAGAAATGGTTTAGGACTTTTCCAAATAACAACAGCTGTTTTAATTGGAGGCCTGTGGAACATTACCAGATCTAGAAGCCATGCTATGGTAATCTAAGCAAACATTCCTGCAGCAGGCAGACTCCCTGTAACAAGGACTTAGAGGTCACGCTTGCCGAGGCACTAACGGTTCCCTTAGGCCTGCCGATGCCCACTGGCCAATTCAAAGCTTCACCTTAGTGATGTCATCCCAACTTGTCTTTTCTCTGAGTTACTTGGTCTTTGTATCAAGGGGCCAGATTGGATTTGTTGGTGGCCCCAGAATGTCAAGTAGCAACATCAAGTAACATTCCTTTATATCAATGGTTCTCAACCTTCCCATGGCTGAGACCCCTTTAATACGTTCCTCATATTGTGGTGACCCCCAACCATAAAATTATTTTCATTGCTACTTCATAACTGTAATTTTGCTACTGTTATGAATTGTAATGTAGATATCTGCATTTTACGGTGGTCTTCGGCAACCCCTGTGAAAGGATCATTTGACCCCCAGGTTAAGAACCATTGCATTATACATATGTTGAGTTGGTTTATGATACATTGTATAACACAATGTGCCCATTGTACAAACATGTTTTGATGCCTATTCATGTGTGAGCACAGCAGCAGGATAGCTCTGCACCTCGGTGGGCTCCAACACTGCCTGTCTAGCATCACACACAGCACAGATCAGATAAGCTTATTCTTAAATGTAAAAGGGCTACCACCCTATACATTTATCAGAATCCACTGGGGACTTCTGAGCACTTGGACTTATCAAAGTACTATCAGGAAGCTGGGTATGGTGGGGCACGTCTTTAATTCCAGCAGAGACAGACAGGTCTCTGTGTATTCCGGGCCAGCCAGAGTTATCTAGTAAGAGAGACCCTGTCTTGAGCAAAACAACACCACCCAAAACAAGACCAAACAAAGAGACTGTGCTCTCCTCAGCTGGCTCTCAAGGAAAACTGGGATTACTTAGTAAATTTTTTTCAATAAATCGAATGCAGTATTATTTTTTTTCACCACATGATTTTTGTTGCTTGTATGACAGACAGATTACTTGACAAGAATCAGATAATAGGAAGATGAATTAACTTTGCTTTACAATTTGATGGATTCAGCCAATCATGGGAGAACAGGCATGCCAACAAGAGTATGGAGAAACGCCTATTGCCAGAAATAGGTTACACCTGATTGGCTTGGAAAACCTCCAAACAAAGCAAGCTATTGCCAAGACTATTGATTTCTCTCCTCCAGTAACTGATAGTAAGGTCCTGTTGCTGAAGACAATACCTACATAACTTGAACATAGAGAAGTTGAGCTGCTGCTGCCTATCTAGAGCCTTCATGCCTACTGACTAGTGTTCTTGGTATTAGAAAGTACTCCAATGCAGTATTCTTTAAACAAATGTTTTGTTAGGAAAACCAATGAGAGTAAGATTATAGGTTGTTTTACCCTTCCATGCAACTTAACAGTTCCTTGTTTGTTTGTTTGTTTGTGTGCATGTTCGTGTGTGTGTGTGTGTGTGTGTGTGTGTGTGTGTATCTCATGGTTTCTCCTCAAGCAATGTCCACCTTGGTTTTTTAAGACAAACTCTCTCCCTGGGCTCTGGGGCTCAGTGATTAGGCTAAGCTGGCTGGCCAGTAAGCACCAGGAACCCAGCCATCTCAGTGTCCTAGCACTGGTATTGTAAGTGAGCGACCACTTCACCCTGCTTCTCACATAGGTGCCAGAGACTGAGCTTGAGGCTTTTACAGACAGAGCTATTATTCTACTCTTCAAATTCCTTGGTTTTGTTCTAGGCAAAATATTTTATCTTTGTGTTGTTTTAGGTTTATTTATCATTTGTATGTGTGTGTGTGTGTGTAAATGTATGCATATGCATGTGTTCTGGTGCCCAAAGAGGCCCAGGGAGAAAGGAATTGGATGCCCTGGAGCTGCAGTGTCAGGCACCTGTGAGCTGCCTGACACGGGTGCTGGGATCTGAACTCTGGTTCTCAGGATACAGCAGTGTGCACTCCAAACTACCGAGCCAGCTCCTGGCCCCTTGGTCTCCTTTAACAAAAACACATTTGAACGTTATTGTGTTGGATTCCAAACATCACACTTTTCTATACAGTTATCTATCATGGAAGTGGCTGTTCTTGTGGTACTCAGTGGCTGAGAGCAGTGCTCTTGCCAGAGAGTGACGTTGGGTTCCAAGCACTGGGTGGGTGGCTCCCAACTACCCGCAACTCCAGTTCGGGAGGCATCATCAGCCTTTAGTCTCCAGGCAGGGGCACCTGCATTGGCGCACATACCCACACATAGACACACACAATTGAAACTAAATGTTTAAGGTGCCTGAGAGCTACTCTTCAGGACACATGAAGAAAGAGGAGGTTTTTCTATGTACTCTTGAATGTCCTGGAACTCACTCTATAGACCAGGCTGGCCTCCATCTCAGAGATCTGCGTGCTTCTGCCTCCCAAGTGCTGGTACTAAAGGTGTGTGCCACCACTGCCTGCCAAAACAGGATTCTTTCCTCAATCTCTACTTTTATTTCCCCTGCTGTACAAATCAGCAGCAATTCTATCTGTGTTCGAGCACATTTAACATGTAATATAGCCCTACCACCATTCAACAGTCAGACTCAAACATTGAGAACTCAGGTATGGGGCTGGAGAGATGGCTCAGCGGTTAAGAGCACTGACTGCTCTTCCGGAGGTCCTAAGTTCAGTTCTCAGCAACCACATGGTGGCTCACAACCATCTATAATGGGATCCGATGCAATACTCTTATGGTGTGTCTGAAGACAGCCAACAGTGTACTCACATACATAAAATAAATAGATAAGTCTTTAGAACTCAGGTATGAATGGACAGATTCCCAAGCCACACTCAAGAGCTTCAGAAATGTGTCTGAAATTAAGGTTAATGATTTAACAAGTTTAATTATACAGCTTCCTCTGGCAGACATCCAGTCCTCCCAAGTCTTATCTAATTCAGTAAATGCTTGAGCGCTTACAGCGCACAGAGCACCCTGAGACTGTGATAATGAATGAGGGAAGAGAGAGCAGAGATTTCAATTCCACAGCAGGCAAAGGTAGCAGATACACTGATGGCAGCCAGGAAGGAAGCTGGATAGTCTTGGCTCTGAGCTTTGAGTGGTTACGATGACACCAGGTAATGAAATGGCTCCTCTATTGGATCACAGCAGGACAGTACCTGAGGTTTCCTGTAGAAAAAAAAAAATCCAGTGAGTAAAATTGCTTGTTATCCACCAAGCTTGACCACCCAGATTCAATCCATAAAAGCTATGGGAGGAGAAACCAAGTCTAGAAAAGCACCTTCTGACCTACACACACACACACCCATACACACACACACACACATACATATATACACATACATATACACATACATATACACACATACATACATATATACACACATTGCACACATACACACATTTACATATATTGCAGACACACAAACATACAGACACAAACACATATATACACAGAGATACATTTATATACATATATACACACACAATAAAATAAATATCTAACATTTTAAAAAAGAAAAAAATGAAGATTTTAGTGACTTGGTTCTCTCTCTTTCTCTCTTTCTCTCTTTCCCTCTCTCTTTCCCTCTCTCTTTCCCTCCCCCCCCCCTCTCTCTCTTGATTTTTTTTGAGGCAGGGTTTCTCTGTGTAGCCCTAGCTGTCCTGGAACTAGCTCTGTAGACCAGACTGGCCTTGAACTCATGGAGATCTACCTAGTTCTGCCTCTTAAGTCCTGGGGTCAAACGCATGCAACACCACCACCTGGCTATTGACTCAATTTTTTATGGCAGGCAACTATAAGACATTTTAGGAAAAGCCATACAAACAATTAGCATTAACTTAAGGGGATCATTTTTGGTGACCTAAATGATTGCTTGCATCGGGCTATCTCATGTTACTGTAAATATGTCTAGGAAGTTCTACAAAATATGGCTCAGAAGCTGGACTTGGTGGTTTGGCCTTTTAATTCTCAGCACTCAGGAAACAAAGGCAGGTGGATCTATATGAGTTCCAGACCAGCCACAGATACATAGTGACACCCTGTCTCAAAGTAACAGAGAGAGGAGAGAGAAAGAAAGAGGGAGAGAGAGAGAGAGAGAGAGAGAGAGAGAGAAAGAGAGAGAGAGAGAGAGAGCTCAGAGGTAGCAGGCATGCTTAGTGTGCAAGTCCTAAGCCTGATTCCCCCAAGCCAACCCTGCCAACCAAACAACCACCAACTAAATGGTATTATCCTAAACTGCTTAGCTCAGTATGGTGGCTCACACTTCTAACTCTAGCAATTGTGAGTCTGAGAAAGAAGGATTGCTGTGAATTCAAGACCTGCCTGAGCTATAGAGTAAGACCTTGTCTCAACAACAATTTGGGGTCCAGCGTGCCTGTGCACACCTGTAATCCCAGCACCCAGGATACTGAGGCAGGAAAATCACAAGTTTAAGGTCAGCCAGGGATACATAGTAAGACCTTGTCTCAAAATAATAATCAAGATCTGCAACTGAGTGCTCTATCTTCCAGGCCACATGTTTCTATTTGGCTAGACAGCTCCCTGCAGCCTGCATTTTGCAGGTTACGGCTCCTTGGTGGCATCATTGGTACAGTCCCCTCCTTGCCTTCAGTCTCTATAAACTGCCAGTGAAAACAAGAAGCTCCTTTAGACTTGTGCTTGTTTCCACAAAAGTATTTCATGAGTACTGATGTGCTCTTTTGGAGGGTCCTCGAGTCTGGCAGTATCCTTTACTTCTTACTTTGGCAAGATAAATATCCTGTAACACAAGATAGCCTATAAAATGACGACAGGTCAACCATTCGCTACACATCATTAAGTAGAAAACACCATCAACCACATGTATGGGGTGATGCATTTCACATAAAAAATAGAAGAAGGAGCCAGGGTGCTGGCAAAAGCCTACAATCCTAGCACTTCAAAGGCTGAAGGAGGAGGATTCAGAGTTTCAGGACAGCCTAGGCTATGTACTGTGAACCTGTTAAAAGAAAAAAGAAAAAAGGAAGGAAGGGAGAAAGAGAGGGAGGGAAGAAGGGAGAAAGAGGGAAAGAAAGGGGAAGGAGAGGAGAGGAGAGGAGAGGAGAGGAGAGGAGAGGAGAGGAGAGGAGAGGAGAGGAGAGGAGAGGAGAGGAGAGGAGAGGAGAGGAGAGGAGAGAATGCCCACCCAGCCAAGAGAGATTTTTAAATCGGTATCTACCAGTATGCTGAATGAGTTGGTTCCTTAGCACTCTCTAAGAGGGAACAATACATCTGTCCTAGTCAGGGTTACAATTGCTTCAGTGAATTGCCATGACCAAAGTAGCTTGGGAAGGAAGGTGTTATTGGCTTACTCTTCCAGATCACTGTTCCTGTCTATGAAAGTCAGGACAGGTACTCAAAAAGGGCAGGAACCTAGAGGCAGGAATTGATGCAGAGACCGCGGAGGAGTGTTGCTTTCTGGCTTGCTCATCATGACTTGCTCAGTCTGCATTCTTGTTGAACCAAGAACCGTCAAAGCAGGGGTGGCTCCACCCACAATTGGCTGGGCCCTCCTCTTCAATTATTAAGAAAATGTCTAACTCTGGCAGTGGTGGTGCGTGCCTTTAATCCCAGTATTTCGGAGGCAGAGGCAGATCTCTTGAGTTGAAGGCCAGCCTGGTCTACAGAACAAGTTCCAAAACAGCCAGGACTACACAAAGAAATTCTGTCTCAAATAAATAAATAAATAAATAAATAATCAAATCCCTGTCATCTGTAAGGGAAGTCAGGCAGACATTCACCACAGGAAGTAAGTAAAGCAGAAATGGTGGGAAAACTCTGTTTACATCAATCCATCCTACAGCAATCAAAATTCAAGATGTTTTCCCCACAGACATGACCACAGGCTAATCTGCTCTGTATGTTGTCTTTCAGTTGAGACTCCCTCTTCCCAGGTGACTCTTGGTTCTGTCAAGTAAACAATAAGCACAGGAAGAGGAAGACCGTCCTGCAAAGTGCCCTGCTAGGCAGCACCAACCACACAGGCAGGCTGAAAATACCTAGAGGTCCACCAGCCACCGTGCAGTGCAGACAGATAGAGACGGTCACCCAGAGGCCTGCCAACAGGAGCCACGAGAATGTGCAAGTATGTGGTGGTCAGATGGGAGAGAAAAAGAAGAGGAACAGTTTGAGCGCTAAGAAGAGAGATGGAACTGGAGACAGGATGGAGAAGAATAGCCCGTTGTGAGTAGCCAGCCCCACCACCTGAGGCCATGGTAAAGTTGCAGCCCGTGCTGCTGCTGAGGGCCATGTCTAGGTCTGCGGTTGTGCAGCAGCAGGGGTCAGTGTCTGCTCATATTACCGCTAGACTTCATGGGACATCCCTAGTCTGGGCAGCCGCAGAGACCAAGCAGATATCCAGGGGCTGTGCAGAGTTGCCCCCACCCCTCAGCAGCAGCAGCGCTGGGAATATTGGGCTGTATGCCTCCCCCGGGCGGCTCAATGGAACTGGCTCTGGAGGTGGGGCACGGGTGAGCCAGCTGGAGGGTGAGAGTGTCTTAGTACTGCCCACCCCTACACTTGACCACAGTGAGATAGAGTGGGAGCACAGATGATGCCCTCCCTCTCCATCATCATATCCTGCTTTTTGTTGTTGTTGTTTTTTTCTTGAGTTCTGGGGATTCAAACCTGTTTGCATGGTGGGCACTTTATTGAGCTGAATTTCTCCTTAGCTCCATGTTGGCTTCCAAGTCCTCTTTGGATGGATGGCCCCATCATCTTTGTAAGCTTTCACACACAAGACTCATAACAAGATTCTTCCAGGCTCATATCATATATTTTCTTCCCAAGATCTAGATGAATCGATGTCTCTAAAGATTCCTGGTTCCCTTTTGTGGAAAATAGTCATTTCAGACCATGATCTGGACGCTTGGGTGGTTG
>NW_022196905.1:10952886-10955335 GCF_008632895.1 Mastomys coucha
TCTTCCTTTCTTTTTTGGAGATAGGATGATGTAGCCTAGGATGGCCCTGAATTCCTCCTTTCTCCACCTTGCAAGTGCTAGGATTCCAGATGTTTGCCACCACCACTGGTTTTTATGTGGTTCTTTTTTTTTTTTTTTTAAGATTTATCTATTTATTTCATGTATCAGACACACCAGAAGAAGGCATCAGATCCCATTACAGATGGTTGTGAGCCACCATGTGGTTGCTGGGAATTGAACTCAGGACCTCTAGAAGAGCAGTCAGTGCTCTTAACCGCTGAGCCATCTCTCCAGCCCTTTATATGGTTCTGTAATTGAACCATGCATTTCTACGTTCTAGACAAGCACAACACTAGCTGAAATCTATACTCCTTTAGCCCCAGGAGTCTAGTTTTCATTGCTTTGGGAATGACAGAAATATACAGTTACATATCACATTGCTTTATCATAGCTAATAAACACAAAGTGACAATTTTTCTGGCAAAATTATAATTGTTTCTTCAAATGACCTATTTTTTCAAAGTGTTCTATGTGACCCTCTGTTGCAGGGTTGGTCTGGGGCTGCTGTGTATTCAAAGGCTAAATTCTGTACTTCAAGATCTCCTTTCCCCAAGTGGAGAGAATTCCCATGTACATCATCTTTTGTTGTGCAAACCTTGCTCCTCAATTTAAAACTATTGGTTAAATAAGTGTGGTACAGCCAATCACTGGAGGGAATAAAGGTGAGCAAGTTTTCAGTTTCCTGGCTGGAGGTGGGGGTAGGGGGTGTCACAGGAGGGACCACAAGGAGAAAAGAGGAGGAAGAAAATTAGTGATGGAAGAAGAAGGCGGAGGGAATAGAAGGTCTCCATTAGATATGATCAACCAGGAGCACCTGCCTGAGCAAAATGGACCCTGAGGTGGGACAGAAATAACCCAGGAAGACACAAACAGATCAATGGGAGCACAGCTGGGGAGTAACCAGTCTAAGAATTAGAGAATTAGATCAGGGGTAATCCCCTAGTAATTGAGCAAAAGCTGAATAAATAAATAAATAAATAAATAAATAAATAAATAAATTCTAGTCTGAGTTTCATTCATTTGGAAGCAAGGCAGGGATAGATAAAATTCAATTTATTTTACACCTTTCTCTATGAAGTGGAAACTTAAGGGGTTCTTTGGAAAGTCAGTTGTGTTGGGGCAAACAGGTTTTCCTGAAGTGGACACAGGTAAAAGGTTAAGGCAGACTCATGAAGGAGCATTTCACTGAAGCAGACACAGGTGAAAGGATGTTCTGCTAAAGCAAGCACGTGAAAGGACATGTGGTGAAGGATTCGTCACTAACGTCATGCATGTATTGGGAATTGGTTCTAATGCTTTGTCTTACTTCGGCTCCCAAAAGCCATGCTTCCAGGTGCTGAGGGTCCCAGCTCCCAGTTGGCTTTGATTGGTAATAAAGAATTGTCATAAACCAATGGCTGAGCAGGGAGATGGAGGTAGGACTTTTAGATTGCGCAGGCAAGGTACCAAGGGAGGAGAGATGACATAAAGATCTTAAAAGACATTAACTGATACTCAGAGTTCATTTTGTTGTTTCAAGCAATGAAATTAGTATTTTTATTTTCTGTTTTCTTTTTATATAGTTGGCATAATTTTAGATGTTTTGGGATTTGGTAGAATAGTATTTATGTACATTTCATTCAGTATGTGAGTGGGCAAAATACTTGTATAAATATTCAGGTGTTGTTTGTTTCCTCTTTTTGAGACAAGGTCTCACTATGTAGCTCTGGCTGGCCCTTGAGCTCACTATGTAGAGCAGACTAGCACTGAATCCTAGAAATGCCCCACCTTCAAATCTTCAGGTTTTCCTGGACAGGGAACTCAAACCCTCATTCTGGAGCCCAGCCTTCCTGTCTTGTCTCACTGAGGTGGCTCTTTTCTTCACTCACCTCAGTCCAGCCACCACTGTCTTGAGTTGGGCCCACTCTTCATCCTCTGTATATCAGGATGGCTAGAATTTCTGCTCTCCCTCTTCAGCTGTGGGTACTTTCTCCTCTTTCTAACCTCATCTAAATGTGGTCACCTCAAAGAAGCTCCCCTGGCCATGAGATATCTTCCTCTACTGGAACCTCATTTCTTGCCTTCCTGACATATAGCGTGTATGCCGATTCTTTATTTGTCTACTTAATTGTAAGTACTTCTAGAAGGACTTAATTGTTCTTCTAGAAGGCAATTTTCCTGGTCAGGTGTTAGACTAAAATTGCAGTGAAGAAAACAGACACTGTCTCCCAACCCACAGCTTCCTAAAAATAAATAAATAAATAATAAGAAAGAAAAGAAGGGTGGAAGGAAGGAAAGAAGAAAGAAAAAAGAAAGAGGGAAAGAAAGGAAGGAAGGAAGAATGAAAGAACAAAAGGAAGAAAGAAAGAAAGAAAGAGAGAGAGAGAGAGAGAGAGAGAGAGAGAGAGAG
>NW_022196905.1:10955481-10960928 GCF_008632895.1 Mastomys coucha
TTAGATTTACTTATTATTATATGTGTAAGTACACTGAACTCAGGACCTTTGGAAGAGCAGTTGGTGCTCTTACCTGCTGAGCCATCTCACCAGCCCGGGGTGGGGGTTCTTATACTGTTTTTGCTCCAAATAACTGCAGGGAATTTCTACACCCACTCTAGCCCATTTTAGCTCCAGAAGAAGAACACAGAGACCTGGTATTTTCATTAACAAGCTACAGGTCTGAGCTGTGTAGGTTTTGAAGTGTCCTAACCTGACTAGGCTGCTACTACCCAGCCACATGCCCACTACTTGCCATGTGATCTTGCCCTGGCTCTGGTCCATGTGTGTCCTCACGGCTGCTCTCTCACTGCAACCTCAGCCTCCTTCCATTCATTTACATAAAATAAACAAGCCCATCCACCTCATCCATATGCAAATTTGCTCTTTTTCTTAAAATTTATTTATTTTATGTATGGATACATCATTGCTCTCTTCAGACACACCAGAAGAGGGCATTGGATCCCATTACAGATGGTTGTGAGCCACCACGTGGCTGCTGGGAATTGAACTCAGAACCTCTGGAAGAGCAGCCAGTGCTTTTAACCACTGAGCTGTCTCACCAACCCATGCTTTTATTTTTAATAAATGGCAAAATGTATGTATGCCAAAGAATTATTTTACAGTAAATTTATGATTTATCATCAGTAACTGATCAATTTGTATACATAGCTTATATTCCCACATACTCGGAGTCTGTAAAAACATCTTGGGTGTTGATAAACCAGCCTGCCTCTGCCTCAGGCTTGAAAGTTATCTTAATAAGAACACACTAGGTCCATTGCTGTTTGTGATTGGTCTAGGCCCCACCTGTGACCTGAAGGGCAAACGGTTCTGTACTGCATGTTCCAGGAAATGACAACTATATCTTTGTTTCAAGAAGTTGTTATGACCAGCTTGTTATGCCTACCTTCTACCCACTACTTTGTGTGAGGAGGTTATGCCCAACTTGTTACATATATGTTCTGCTTCTATGACCCTCACTTATTTGCCTACCAATCCTCCATTTGGAAACCCCCTACTCCTGAGCTATAAAAGCCTTCTATGCTGTATGTCCAGGGACAGTCTCTGGAACTTACATTAAGGGAGATAGCTTCCAGATCAGCTATAAATTCTGTTGTGCACAATAAAAAAAAAAAAAAGCTTGCTCCAATTTGGCCACTTGAGTTGGTGGTTTTCTGGATGTAATAGTATAAAAAGATAACAAACAGAAAAATTTAACAATGTCTGCTTTGCTCCCTTGGCCTTAGCACCACCGTCTTTAAAACTCCTGCACCATGAGAGGAAGTGGCAGAAGAAGCCAATGTGCAGGCTGAAGCACAAGAGAAGAAAGATGGGTCAGAGGTCCAAGTAAACCAGCTTGTGCACCCACAAAGGCTTTAGGAGCAGAACTAAGGGGCGACAAAGGCTGGGGTGCTGGTACAGTTGTTGAACTATATGGTGATGCCCGTAATAAGTCTCAGTGGACCTGGAACATCACCAAGACCAGCTGAGAAACTGACTGCCTTATAACCAAACAATCTAGCTAGCCCTCTGCCCAACATCTGTGGTATTCTGGACTAATTCTGTTCTCACTTGTGGCCAAGTTTAACTCATGTACAATAAATCATAATTCACGCTTAGCTGAATTAAAGAAAAAAATTCCCGCTTCAAGTTGGGTATGGTGGTGTACTCCTATAATCCCAACATTTAGCAAGTAGAGACCAGCTTGAGCCATGAAAGATCCTATCCCAACGAACCAGAGAACTAACCAACAAGAAAACAAAGCAACAGATGGGAAAGGAAAGGAGAGGACAGAAGAGAAGAGGGGAGGGGAGAGGAGGGGAGGGAAGTAGAGGAGAGGGGAGGGGAGGAGAGGGGAGAACAGGGGATGGGAGAGGAGGGGAGGAGAGGAGAGGAGAGAAGAGGGGAGGGGAGGACAGGGGATGGGAGGGAAAGGAGGGGAGGGGAGGAGAGGAAAGGAGAGGAGAAAAGAGGGGGGAGGAGAGGAAGGGAGAAGAGAAAGAAGAGAAGAGGAAAGAAAAGAAGAGAAGAGAAAAGAAAGGAAAGGAAAGGAAAAGAAAGAAGAGAAAAGGAAAGAAAAGAAAGGGATTAAGTCAGGGAGCCTCTGTGTAACTGACCCTATGACGGACATGCTATTCAGGCTGTAAAACTCAGCACATAGCACCACTTGCCAAAATAAAAACAAAGTCCATACAGTTCTGGGAAAGTCTCAAAATGTACTAACCTTGCTCTTTAGCTTCCGTCATTCCACTTCTGGGTAACTGTTCTTGTTAACTGAAGTATGTCAACCCAGAACATGGTTTCTGTGTTTAAAAGCTCGTCCTGAGAAAGGCAGCTGTGCAACACTGGGAACCAAACACCCAGCGTAGTTGCTAGCTGGCCAATAAAGACGTTCTACTGGCTGCTCGGGTGAATACCCCCACAATGTTTCTAGAGGTCCCACCAAGATCCCAGAGACCAGACCTGAAGCAAGACACAGCGGTTCTCAGAGCCCCTTGAAGTCAGAAAGGGTGCAGTGGTCAGGAGACTCCTAGGAGTGAGCTGTAGCAGTGAGCTTTTACTAAACCACTTTGTGCTGCCAGTGGATCTAAAGTGCACACCCGCCCAGGAGCTGTCATTAGAACATCAAATGAAACACACACACACACACACACACACACACACACACACTAGCTTATTTTTAAAATGCGTTGTCTACCTCAAAGGCTTCTCCAGCTACCCTAGGCCCACTTACCTGAAATCTCACATGGCTGGTTGCCTCATCTCCTGTTGCTCCTGTGTCCCATCCTTCTTCCCCAAGTCCTGGCCATTCTCTCTCTCCTCCCTGCTGTGTCCTTGCCCAAGTAACTCTAAGGTTCCCACCCCATCTCCCTTTTCCCAACCATTGGCAGCCAGCATCTTTATTGATCAATCAAAAACCAATTGGGGACAAGGACCTTTAGTGTTTGGACATGCAGATTCCCAACTGAACCGAAGCATTAGAACCAATCTCCAACAGTGAGAACCTGAGATGTTCCAGGTCCCAAAGCTCCCTTTGATTAGTTACTAACTACTGCTTCAGAGAAGGGACATCTCAGTCACAAAAGGAATCAAATTTAAAAGTCATCTTGTCTGTCACCTGAGGTGAGTCTGGTTAAGGCGCCTTTTGTTTGGACATATGAGAGGGTGACTGCTGACGCAGTGTGGGAATCTGTGTGAAATGGACGTCACTTGATCTCTCTGTCTGTTCAGCTGTGTGAATATATGGTGCCCCCCCCCGTTGTCTTTACCATGTCTCTCTGTGCATGTGTGTCTCTGTGTATCTTTTTATGTGTTTTGGTCAGTTCTGTTTCCTGTGTTGACCAATAGCTTTTTCTGGTGTGAGACTCTCCTCTGGCTCAGCAAAAGACTTGTGCCTCCTCCTGGTGGGGACCCTAAACCTTATGGCTCTGCCAGGTCACCCAGAGGAACCCCCCCAAACGTCGATCTGTCCCACTCCAGGAACAGGAGTGCTTACTTGTTTTGCTGCTTGATTTCAGCTTGTGGTCAGGTTTGGTCCCTGTGTGGAGGTGAGGAGGAGCCAGGCCTCTCATCCAGGGCAACCCCTGCCATCTAAGTTGAATGGACATACAGAGGCGGAGCATCCCTCTGCTCTGTGCCTGCTCTAAGCATGGGGTAGTGGTGGAGAGAAGGGCAAAATTCCCCTGGGCTGAGCCAGAAGGAAAAAAGGAAAGTCCAGCCCTTCCTCATGATTGATGTTCTTTTCAACCAATGGCCTGTAAAACTTGCCAGTCTCTGGAAAGGGTAGAAAAAAGACAAAACCCCAAACCAGCCCCTGTACTGGGCTGGAACATCGCTGCCTGATAACAGGACCTGGATGGAACAAAGTTTTCCTTCTGTCCAACACTGACCACGGAGACTTTAAACAACTTTTGCTAGGTCTTTTTTAGAGGAGTAAAGACAACTACTAAAAAGATTTCCTTTTCTGTCACCTTGTCAGCCCCAGATATTAGGGAAAAGGTTATAAAATTTTTAAAAATTTAAAGGTATAAGTAACTCCCAATTGCTGGAGGTGGCTCAAAGGGCGTTTAACAATGGAGAAGTGGTTGGGATGAGACCTTTGCATAAACTGAAAGCCAACATCATCTTCTCTGATGGTGAGACACAGTTGGACCTACAAATACCCAGAAGGGTTTTATATCTTGCACTCTGTCAGAGGATTATCTCTTAGCTGGAAGTCTGCCTCTAATCAAGATACAGTTGGACTACCACTGAGGTTGAAAACAAATTCCTGGGAGTATGGGGAAAAGGCAATACCCCAGAACTGACCAAACACCAAGCTCCTATAATTGTTCAACTAACCAGTTCAGCTACCTCCATCCAGATGAAACAATACCCAATGACCCTGGAAACAAAAGGGGAAATTGCAGTCCATATTGCCTGGCTTAGAGACAAGCATCCTGGTGCCCTGTATTGCCTATAAAGAAACCAAAGGCCAGCCAATTCCCATGAGTCTAATTCTTCCAGAGAAATAGGTGTTCACCCTCTTTTTTTTAAATTTATATATATATTTTACTTTTATTGCATTATGATGAGAAAAGTTACATGATTTCAATTTATCTGAATTTGTTAACATTTAAAAACATTTTAAGTAAATAGAATTGCATCATATTTTTGTTTCCCTTTTGTACCCCAACTCCTCCCAGAGAACCCCCTTCAATACCTACAATATCTTTTTTGTCATATTCTTTAAAATTTATAAAATATAATAATAAAATGAGTATTATAAAAGTTGTTTGATATAAGACAACAATCAATTTAACAGTCTTATGTAGATGCTTGTCTACAGCAATAGTGAAAATACATGTTTTCCTCAATATAAATTTTAAATAACTCCAAACATATTAACTGTGTATTTCAAAGTAATATATCACTACTAGTATATTCTTAAATGAACATAAATATATATATATATATATATATATATATATATATATATATATATAAAGTCTTTTTGTTTGTTTGTTTGTTTTGTATTTAGTAGACCTTAAAACCTTGGTTCTTACTGTGGTACAAGCCCAAAATAAGAACAATTTTTAGACATTGGATTTCATTGTAATAAGGCTGTACTTCAATGACCCTCACATCACCAAAGGATTTTACCTCCATTGTAGCTAAGCTGAGAGTTGATAGTTCTGCTGTGCCGAGGAATGAATTGTAGGCACGATTTTTGGATACAGACTTCCTGCTACCGTCAAAGCTATTTGATTTGAGTGAGTGAATTTATTCTCAGCTCACAGAGAACAGGTTACATTCATTTAAGAAATGGTGTAGGAGGGCTGGTGAGATGGCTCAGCCAGGAAGAGCACCGACTGCTCTTCGGAAGGTCATGAGTTCAAATCCCAGCAACCACATGGTGGCTCACA
>NW_022196905.1:10962557-10964284 GCF_008632895.1 Mastomys coucha
ATCTGACTGGAGCCTGTCCTTCCTGTGATCCTGGTTGTGTCAGAACTCCTTAGAGTCAAGCTATCTCTGGGATCCTGTGATCCTGGGCTTTTTAGAGCCCCTGGGAGTGGAGCTTCCTCTGGGTGTTGTGGGACTCACTGCTGAGCTTGCACCCAAGGTCTTCTCAGGGCACCTGCCTGCCCAGACAGACCGGAAGAAAACTGAACCACTGGGCTGGCAGAGTTCCTGTGTGCCTGGTCCCGCTGCTCCCAGTTACTCCCGGTGTTGGGACAGATGTTGGGTCCTCCTCACCTCTGATTTTGGGTGTGTTAGAGTGGTGTTCACCCTCTTGAGGCTGAAAGATCCACTCTTCAGTCTCCCATTAACAGCAGTGGGTCAGCCCATCTCTTTAATTTTAAAGAGACAAATCCAATGGGAGATTACAGCAGGCAACAACACCTGAACAACCCTCACTGCCCTTCCATCAGAGGTTTCCTGGGGAAAATAGATTTTAAACATGCCACTGAGGAGTGCTGCAAGGGTTACAGACCTTGTCAGATAAGAAAGCCCAGCCTTGTAGAAGGCTACCTATCTTGGCTAAAGGGAGGCAAAAAGAGCCTAGCTCAGAGTTGGATTGCTGCCATCCTTCAGATCCCAGTTCCAAAGACCAAGAGACAGATTCAAGAGTTCCTAGGTATTGCTGGATATTGCTGCCTCTGGATACCAGAGTCTGTGGGAATTGCAAGGCCTATACACAGTAGCACAAAGTGGGTGCTAAGCCCCTAATCTGGCCTGAGACTAAACAAAAGACATCACAAAATGGATATCATTGTCAGGGTACCAGCAATCCAGATCAATAGCAAACATCAAACATGAATCAGTAGCAGCAGAAACCACAAGGCTCCACCAAATCAGCACAAGTCATCAGCAGTGGCAAGAATCAGCCAGAATGCCACAAGAAGTTCTTTTGAGAGTTTCTCTCTTTTTTTCCCTTGAAAGGTTAATATTTTACTTTACTTTTTCATTAGATATTTTCTTTATTTACATTTCAAATGATATCTCCTTTCCTGGTTTCCCCTCTGGGGGGGGGGGAACAACTAAAAAACAAAACAAAACAAAATCCTGTTCCCTCCTCACCTCCCACCACCCCCCACTCAGCAACCCACCACCTCCCGCTTCCTGGACCTGGCATTCCCCTACACTGGGGCATAGAACCTTCACAGGACCAAGGGCTCTCCTCCCATTGATGACCAACTAGGCCATCCTCTGCTATACATATGCTGCTGGAGCCATGAGTCCCACCATGTGTACTCTTTGGTTGGTGGTTTAGTCCATGGGAGCTCTGAGGGTACTAGTTAGTTCATGTTGTTGTTCATCTTGAGGGGCTGCAAACCCTTCAGCTCCTTGGGTCCTTTCTCTAGCTCCTTCATTGGGGACCCTGTGCTCAGTCCAGTGGTTGGCTGTGAGCCTCTATATCTATATTAGTCAGGTACTGTCAGGGCCTCTCAGGAGACAGCTATATCAGGCTCCTCTCAGCCAGCACTTGCTGGCATCCACAATAGTGTCTGGGTTTGAGGATTGGATATGGGAAGGATTCCCAGGTGGAGCAGTCTCTGGATTGTCCTTCCTTCAGTCTCTGCTCCATAGTTCGTCTCTGCAGCTCTATCCCTGAGTATTTTCTTCTCCCTTTTAAGAAGGAATGAAGTATCCACACTTTGGTCTTCCTTCTTCTTGAGTTTCTTGTGGTT
>NW_022196905.1:10964517-10966952 GCF_008632895.1 Mastomys coucha
ATTCTCCAGATCCATCCATTTCCCTAAGAATTTCAAAAATTCATTGTTTTTAATAGCTGAGTAGTACTTTATTGTGTAAATGCACCACATTTTCTGTATCCATTCCTCTGTTGAGGGACAGCTAGGTTGTTTACAGTTTCTATCTATTATAAATAAGGCTGCTATGAACATAGTGGAGCATGTGTCCTTATTACATGTTGGAGCAAATGGGACCTCATAAAACTACAAAGCTTCTGTAAGGCAAAGGACATTGTCAGTAGGATAAAACCGCAACCAACAGATTGGGAAAAGATCTTTACAATCCTATATCCGATAGAGGGCTAATATCCAATATATACAATGAACTCAAGAAGTTTGACGCCAGAAAATCAAATGACCCTATTAAAATATGGGGTACAGAGCTAAACAGAGAATTCTCAACTGAGGAACATCAAATGGCAAAGAAATGTTCAACATCCTTAGTCATCAGGGAAATGCAAACCAAAACAACCCTGAGATTCTACCTCACACCAGTCAGATTGGCTAAGATAAAAAACTCAAGTGACAGCAGATGCTGGCTAGGATGTGAAAAAAGAGGAACACTCCTTCATTGCTGGTGGGATTGCAAGCAGTGCAACCACTCTGGAAATCAGTTTGGCAGTTCCTCAGGAAATTGGACATAGTACTACCAGGGGGCTCAGCTATACCACTCCTGGGCATATACCCAGAAGATGCTCCAACATGTAATGAGAGTTTCTCTTTATGAAGTCAAGACAAGCAGAGATCAGTGAAGATCAATAAATACCAGCAAAGAAGCAAGACCAGTGACAGGTTACATGGCCAGAGGCCAGCAAAGACCAGTGAACACTAGTGAAGCATTGTTCAGTGTCATAATGCAAGAGCAACCTCTCACTGTTTAAGGGGCTCTATTTCTTTTCTTTCTTTCTTTCTTTCTTTCTTTCTTTCTTTCTTTCTTTCTTTCTTTCTTTCTTTCTTTCTTTTTTTTCGGTTTTTCAAGACAGGGTTTCTTTGTGTAGCCCTGGAACTTACTCTGTAGACCAGGCTGGCCTCGAACTCAGAAATCTGCCTGCCTCTGCCTCCGGCCACCACCACCCAGCATGGGGCTCTATTTCTACCCTTTTCAAAAACCATGCACTTTCTCAAGCATCCACTTCAGCAAAATATCACATGCCCTCTCACATGTCTGCTTCAACAAAACATCCTCCATTATGACAGCTTCCAGAAAACCATCACGTGACACAATTGAGTTTCCAAAGAAACCAGAAATTTCCACTTCAACCACCAATTTCAACTTCTTCTAGTCTGGTGACAGTCTCTGGGTCAAACAGATGGCCAAAGAGGCACTGAAACCAACTAGGAAAGGACCCTGTATGGTGATTCTCTCCACCCCTGTGGCTGTGAAGGTAGCTGACATTATACCCTAGATCTACCACAAAAAAGCAGAAGCCAGACACTGTTGCCAAATGTACTGTCTCCTGGACTGTGTGGACTCATTAAAATTAAAGTTTCATTAGATCCCAGGTCCTTTTACTCCCTGTCCGTCTAACCCCTCCTGAGTCTTATGTCTTACACTATAGACATGAATACAGGATCATGGTCCACTCCCCACTGTGTTCATGCCTAGGCTAAAAACTTATGAAGACAGATACAGGGAAGGCATTATCTAGTGTGAGTACAGACCAACCATCCATAGTCTATCCTGACCTTTACTTACTGATACCCACTTCTAGTGTTTAGTATAAATGTGTGTGTGTGTGTGTGTGTGTGTGTGTGTGTGTGTGTGTGTGTGTGTAGAGGGGGGGAATAATTATCTTTTGAAATAAAAATACATAGTTTACAATTCTATGCATGACCTGCAGCTAGGCCCCCTGGTTGCCAGAAACAAGGGAGTTTCCACAGCAAAAATTAGGTTTATAAAACAGGCTTCCTGAAAAAAAAAATCCTTTAAAAGATTCTGGCCTTTGTCTAACAGGAAAAATCTGAAAAATCAGATTCTTTGTCACAGGAAGGGACCCTAGGGATGCTGAGACACCCAGACCCTGTGTTACATAGGGATAAGAATTAATCAGACTGTGAGTTCAAGGCTCCCCTGGCTTAAGAAGCCAGTTCCTCTCTCTCTCTCTCTCTCTCTCTCTCTCTCTCTCTCTCTCTCTCTCTCTCTCTCTCTCTCTCTCTCTTCCTCCCTCCCTCTCTCCCTCCCTCTCTTTCTCTCCCTCCCTCCCCCTCTCTCTCTCTTCCTCTCTCTCTCTGTCTCTTCCTCTCTCTCCCCTTTCCTCTCTCTCCCTCCCTCTCTCTCCCTCTCTGTCTCTCTCTCTCCCTCTCCCTCTCCCTCCCTCTGTCTCTCCCTCTCTCCCTCCCTCTCTCTCCCTCTCTCTCTCTCTCTCTCCCTCTCTCCCTCCCTCTGTCTCTCCCTCTCTCTCTCCCTCCTCTCTTTC
>NW_022196905.1:10968299-10974674 GCF_008632895.1 Mastomys coucha
GAAGGTCCTGAGTTCAAATCCCAGTTCAATCCCACATGGTGGCTCACAACCACCTGTAATGAGATCTGACGCCCTTTTCTGGCATGACTGAAGACAGCTACAGTGTACTTATGTATAATAATAAATAAATCTTTTTTAAAAAAAAAACAATTGCAAATAAAGATGTGTGGACAAAGTGTATACTGTGGGACACACTGCAGTTTCCAGGTCAAGATGTTAAAAAAAAAAAAAAAAAAAGAATTAATCAGACTGCCAGCCCACTGACTGATAAAGCTCGCTGTGACTGGTAGTAGCCCAGATTAATGTTAAAAGATGTATAAAGGGCTAAAACTTGTCAAATATTCAAAACTTTTCACCTTGGTTCTTCCCTTATTCTGATATCTGCTGTTCTGCCTTATAGGTTAATTCATATGGATGGCAACAATAGAACTGGGTCCCTGAGGCTACTTGGTGGGCATGTATTGATCGTTTGACTAAACATGCCCCTTTTGATGCTTTCCAAACTAACAATAGGTTGATCAGGACCTGGAAATATTAAAACAACAGTTAGATTCCTTTACAGAAATGACCCTACAAATTGGAGAGGCGTAGAGTTACTTCTCATGGGCTTAAAACAACAACAACAACAACAACAACATCTATGACTGGCTTTGGGGAAAACCTATTGTTTCTATACTAATTGATCAAGAGTAATTAAAAACAAGACAAAAAAAAAACCTTGTCATTTATTGGGGAAATAATTGATACCAGCCTGTTCTCTTGGTCCCCTGGTAACTGCTCTGCTTTCAAGCCCTGGCCAGGCCTTTAATTCTCATTCTGATTAGAATAACACCAGGGCCCTGCATCAAAACTAAAACAGGATGAGTCCATGATTTGACTCATTTACTAAGACCAGTGGGGAATGTAACAGGGCCCAGACCTTAGCATGTCACTCCATGATGGAAATGCTGTTCAGGGTGTAAAACTCAGCACATAGGCTGTATCACCTGCCAAAAACAAAAACAAAGGCCTAGTCTGTCAAAGCCATAGTTCTGGGAAAGTCTCTAAATGTACTAACCTTGCTTTTTGGCTTCTGTAGTTCTGCTTCTGGTTAACTGTTCTTCTTAGCTGAAGTATGTCACCCCATGACATGATTTTCATGCTTAAGAGTTCACCTTGAAGAAGGCGTGGGGCTATACTGGCATCCAGAACACCTAGTAGAGTTGCTGGCCAGCTAATAAAAACCTGAAAACCCAAGCCTGAGTAGTTTTCTCTAGTGAATACCCCACACCATTATGGAAGGCTGAGTGTAGTGCAGAGAATCTTTGAGTTCCAGATGTTTTGCATTTCTGTACTAAACTGGTTGCCAATGCAAGCTCTTGTGGTCATAGTGTGGGACTACACCACTGTCTTTCATGCTGGCAGCAGGTTCTAACTACCCAATATGCTAGTCCCTCACACCTTCAGATGTCAGGGGGGGATCTCATCCACCTTAAACACAACTGACCTAGAACCAAACATGGACACACATAGATAGATAGATAGATAGATAGATAGATAGATAGATAGATAGATAGATGACAGATAGATAGATAGATAGATAGATAGATAGATAGATAGATAGATACACAGTCAGACAGACAGATAGAGATAGAGGGTCTTGCTATATATCCCCCACTAGGCATAAACTCTCAATAATCTCCATGCCTCAGCCTTCTTGGTTTGGGATTATAGGCATCCAACCTACTCTAAACTCTATACATCTTCTAATAATATTACACTTTCGTTAATTTCTTCAACACCCCATGGACCACTGCCCAACTTTGCTTCTCTGTTGCTGTGATAAATACCATGACCAAAAGCACCTTGCATAGGAAAGGGCTTGTTTTGGCTTGCATGCTTTTATCTATCTTTGAGGGAAGCCAGGGCAAAACACCTAGAAGCAGGAACTGAAGCAGAGACCATGGAGTAGTGCTACTTACTGGCTTGTTCAGAGAGCTCTATTGTACAACTGAAGACCACGTGCCAAAAGGCTGAACACCCACAGTGGGCTGGGTCCTCCTGCATCAATCATTAATCAAGAAAATACCTCCCAGACATGCCTACAGGTCAATCTGATGAAGGCAAGTCCTCAATTGAAGTTTCTTCTTCCTAGCTGACTCTAATTTGTGTCAAGTGGACAAAAACTAGCCAACGCACACAGTTTCTTAAACACATTTTCAACTTGATCCTACCTATAACCTGGGAGATAATGTTACTCTCCTTATTTCCCAAACAAAGAAATTAATGTCCATAGGCTCAGAGTTTCAGGACAGACCCATGGCTACATGTCTATAGTGGGGAGGTTGCTATCTAAGTAAGGTATTATTGGTAAATTTACATTTATTTACATGTGGGTTGGGGCTACCTATGCATGTGCCACAGTACTCATGTGGTAGTCAAAGAAGACTTTCAGGAATCTATACTCAATTTCCAGCATGTAAAGCCCTACGACAGAACTCAGGTCATCAAGCATGACATCTGTATGTTGCTGGAATTTCCAGCCCCAATAAGCCCATAGAAAAATACACAATCTAGTTATTATAATTAAAAGCTACATTCCTTGGACTGGTGAGATGGCTCAGTGGGTAAGAGCACTGACTGCTCTTCCAAAGGTCCTGAGTTCAAATCCCAGCAACCATATGGTGGCTCACAACCACCCGTAATGAGATCTGATGCCCGCTTCTGGTGTGTCTGAAGACAGCTACACTGTACTTACATATAATAATAAATAAATCTTTTTAAAAAAAAAAGAAAGAAAGTAAAAGCTACATTCCTAGACTGTGCAGATATAACACTGTACTAACTTATTCCCCAGCTATAAGACCCCCTGTTACTTGTGGTTTCTCCTGGCCACCTGGTTCTGGTCCATCATGGTTTCCTCCTCCTCTTCTCTGTACTCTCTCCTTCTCCTCCCTCATCTCATCTCTTCTCAACCTGCCTCTATTCTCAAAAACCTCTTGTCCCATCTTTCTCTTCCACTGCCCAATAACAGGCTCTAGCTTTTATTTGCTAGTTAAAATGGGGAGAAAGTTCACATGAGATCACCTGAGTACATGACTGACTGCTTGTCCAGGGCAATCCCTCTTGAGGATGCAGACTTAACATCAAAATACAAACAACATCAGGACAACCCAAAACATTTTCCCCTTTTTGTCCAACTAAAAAGGCTCTTTCTCTTAGATATAACAATTGTGTAAATTATAAGGTATGATATATACTTGACATCTAGTCTATCATATTTGTCAATTTAAAGAAAGTACTCTATCATCTATCTTTGATTAAAGAGTTTACAATTCTGTGCCTGAATTATGTTGATTTTAACTTGTATTACATCTGAAATCTATCTTTTCAAATCTGGAACTTCTTCTTTAATACTAAACAACTTAAGTTCAATTATGAGACTATAACTAGTCTTCAAACCCATCAGAGATCTGAGAGGAATTAAATATTGCCTGAATATGTAGGAAGCACAAAGACCTAGCTTCTAAAACTGTATAATTTGTAGAGACAGCTAACTGCCTGGACAGTCCCCTAATTTCTTGGAGCATCTGTCTTTAGCCTTCTGGCCCCCAACCATCTGACAGACCTTAAGTGAAGCAGGAATTATGAGGGACTATCTTACCTTGTCTTTGCAGAGCTTAGCCCAAACTATCCCAAATCTGTTTGTCCTTTTTTGGACAATGTTTTTGTCTGCAGATGAATTAGGGCAATTCTTGCCCAGTGGCTACCTTGCCACAATTGAAGCAACTCCTTCTGAAGGTAAAGATGCTTAATATCTTTCTTGAAGTGGAATGGGGATACTGTCAGGAGCACACATGTGTCATAGTCAAATGATTTTTAATAATGAAATAACATTAATTCTGTGGATCTCTGACATTATTGAAGACTATATATAGCATAACTAAATTGTCAAACATTGATTATTTTTAGCTACTTACTACTTGAATATTCTTGAAAAAACTTGTAATTAACTAAATTAGAATCTAATATGACCATGAGTTTCACTGTCTGACTATAAACTTACATTATTTATAATCATCTTAGTTTGTAATATCTATTAAAGGACTGGGTCTAAGCATTGAATTCTTTTTTTTTTTAAGATATATTTATTTATTATATGTAAGTACACTGTAGCTGTCTTCAGACACTCCAGAAGAGGGAGTCAGATCTTGTTATGGACGGTTGTGAGCCACCATGTGGTTGCTGGGAATTGAACTCAGGACTTTCAGAAGAGCAGTTGGTGCTCTTAACCACTGAGCCATCTCTCCAGCCCCCATTGAATTCTTAAATGAGTTGCATAGGCACAATGTCTGTCGAAGAGTAGCAATAATAATTTTGTTAAATTTTGATAAATTTGTATCAATATACAAAGATTTATTTATACCAATGAAAACCCTAAACCCGTATCAATATGTAAATTCTGTACCAATGTAAGAAATTACAACTTCAATTTTGTATCAGATATAAAGATTTCTACCAGTGTAAGATTATGGCTACATAATGTTTTAAGAGTAAATTTAATATCCTACCTCTATTTGTCTACTTCTCTAATTTTTATAATATTGCTATATCCCCCCTTTCTTTTCCACACCTGCCTTTTTTAACCTAAGAAAGAAGGATAGAGGAGAGGAAAGGAAAGGTAGAAATTGCTGAGTCTAAGCTCTCTAGTTTCCTCCCTGTCCAAAGCTATAAAACTTGTAAATTACCTCTTTAAATGACAACTTACGTATAATTTATAAAATAACCAGAACCATCTATCCCAACTTAAGGGACTAGGATGACGATCTTTTTGTTTGTTTGTTTTTTGTTGAACTGGGGTGAAGAATTCTTGGTTGGGGGGAGCAATGAAAGGAAATAGGAAGGTTGGTTATGTCAAAAGAAGGCTAGCTGGCATCATTTGCTGTCCAGTCTTTATGTGTTGAAAAAGTTTATGGCTTAGCTGAAGCCCTGGCTGTAACAGTCTGAAAGGCTGGATGGACAAGCTAGTTGTTTTGGAATGTCTTGAAAGCAAGTCTTTAAAAAGAAATAATTTCGATGTAGTTAAGATAGGATTAAGCAGGGAGCTGGAACGAAAGGTCCCAGAATCTCAGAATCCCAGAGTGTGAATCTTGTCAGGGCTGTCTTTCTCCTCTAAATAAATAAACTTTACAAGCAACACATAGTTTTGTAAAGACATATGTATAGAACATATAGGGTGTAGGGATCAATTAAGGAAGATCAATAAAGAAAGTCAACTGCCCTGCTTTAGAGGTTAGTTTCAACACATAATCAAACTACAATATAAATTTCCATTTACGTCATCTTAAAGGATAGTATGTAATAGTAAGTCATGGAAAAGTTTGTTCCCAATAATAGTTGTTGGCTGAATATAGACATTTAAGTCTCAGCTGGTCCCAGAGCTGCCTCTGTGTAGAAAGACACATACATTACCTGTCTTGTTGATCTTGTTAGTCTTCTTCTTATCCATAGCCATCTTTAGGGGTCTCCCTTTGTCATGTTTGATTTTTATCAACTTGGAAGAAACCCATACCTTTTCTTTTCCTGTGGAAACATAGAAATAACCTCACCCTCAGAGTAACACATTTCTTGTTTTCTATTCTGATGCTAGGACATCCTTAAAATAAACAGGCTGCTTTAGTTCAGTAGATTTCCCCTAATCTAATGTCTTTTAGTAACTGTAGTTTTCTGTTCATTAGCATTTAATTTTTTTTATTTTTAAAGATTTATTTATTCATTTTCTCTCCGGTGACTTACTAAGGCAGGACCAGCTGGGAGGCACAGGCCTCACAAGTCCTGCAGGGCAGCAGGGACAGGATCCTCTCAGCCTCTGAGTGAGGGCAGTGGATCTGCAACCCTCTCTGCCCCTTCCCTGCAAGCAGAGAGCCTGCTTTCAGGGAGTGCTTTAACCCAGCAACTCAGGTGAAATCCCGCCATTTTCTCCCTGGTAACTTTCTAAGGCAGGACCAGCCGGGAGGCACAGGCCTCACAAGTCGCAGAGCTGCCTGGTCAGGATCATTTCTACTTCAGACCACACCTAGGAGTGACAACAGACCCACAGCCCTCTCTGCACCTTTCCCACAAGCAGAGAGCCTGTCTCCAGGGTGTGCTCTGACCCCAGGACTCAGGACAGGCAACTTATCCACAGCCATCTGTGCCCGGGATTTACCAGAGGAGAGCTGATCTCCCAGAAGTACTGACACAGGCTTACAGACACACGGGAGGAACAAGAACATCTAACACGAGAGATCAACAGATGGTGAAAGGCAAACGCAAGAATCATACCAAAAGAAACCAAGACTACTTGACTTCATCAGAACCTAGTACTCCCACCACAGCAAGTCCTGGATATCCCAA
>NW_022196905.1:10975898-10978177 GCF_008632895.1 Mastomys coucha
GCTGGAGAAGCCATTCTAATATGGAATAAAATCGACTTTCACCCTAAAGTGATCAAAAAAGATAAGGAGGGACCAAAGGTATGATTTACCAAGATGAATTCTCAATTCTGAATCTCTATGCTCCAAATCAAAGGGCATCTACACAAAAGAAACTTTACTAAAGCTCAAAGCACACATTGCACCACACACAATAATAGTGGGAGATTTCAACACCCTACATTCAGAACAGATCATGGAAACAGAAACTAAACAAGGACATAGTGAGACTAACAGAAGTTATGAAACAGATGGATTTAACAGATATCTATAAAACTTTTTATCCTAAAACATAAGGATATACCTTCTTCTCAGCACCTCATGGTACCTTCTCCAAAATTAACCATATAATTGGTCACAAATCAGACCTCAACAGATACAAGAAAATTGAAATAATTCCTTGCATCCTATCAGATCACCATGGACTAAGGCTGTGCCTCAATAACAACATAAACAATAGAATGCCCACATACTCGTGGAAGCTTAACAACACTCTACTCAATGATAACTTGGTCAAGGAAGAAATAAAGAAAGAAATTTAAAACTTTCTAGAGTTTAATGACAATGAAGCCACAACATACCCAAACTTATGGGACACAATGAAAGCAGTCCTAAGAGGAAAACTCATAGCTTTAAGTGCCTCCAAAAAGAAACTGGAGTGCGCATACACCAGCAATTTGACAGAACACCTGAAAGTGCTAGAACAAAAAGAAGCAAATTCACCCAAGAGGAGTCAAAGGCAGGAAATAATCAAACTCAGGGCTGAAATCAACCAAATAGAAACAAAAAGAACTATACAAAGAATCAACCAAACCAGGAGCTGGTTCTTTTAGAAAATCAACAAAATAGATAAACCCTTAGTCAGACTAACTAGAGGGCCCAGAGACAATATCCTAATTAACAAGATCAGAAATGAAAAGGGAGACATAACGACAGACAATGAGGAAATCCAAAAAAATCATGAGATCCGACTACAAAAGCCTATACTCAACGAAACTGGAAAACCTGGATGAAATGGACAATTTTCTAGACAGATACCAGGTACCAAAGTTAAATCAAGATCAGATCAATGATCTAAACAGTCCCATATCTGTTCATGAAATAGAAACAGTCATTAATAGTCTCCCAACCAAAAAACGCCCAGGGCCAGATGGGTTTAGTGCAGAGTTTTATCAAACCTTCAAAGAAGATCTAATACCAACACTCCTCAAACTATTCCACAAAATAGAAACTGAAGGCACTCTACCCAATTCGTTCTATGAAGCCACAATTACTCTTATACCTAAACCACACAAAGACCTAACGAAGAAAGAAAACTTCAGACCAAATTCCCTTATGAATATCAATGCAAAAATACTCATTAAAATTCTTGCAAACTGAGTCAAAGAACACATCAAGATGATCATCCACCATGATCAAGTAGGTTTCATCCCAGGGATGCAGGGATAGTTCAATATATAGAAATCCATCAACGTAATTCACTGTATAAACAAACTCAAAGAAAAAACCATATGATCATCTCATTAGATGCTGAGGAAGCATTTGACAAAATCCAACATCCCTTCATGATAAAAGTCTTGGAAAGATCAGGAATTCAAGGCCCTTACTTAAACATAGTAAAAGCAATATACAGAAAGCCAGTAGCCAACATCAAACTAAATGGAGAGAACCTTGAAGCAATCCCACTAAAATCAGGAACTAGACAAGGCTGCCCACTCTCTCCTACCTATTCAATATTGTACTTGAAGTCCTAGCCAGAGCAATTAGACAACAAAAGGAGATCAAAGGGATATGAATTGGAAAGGAAAAAGTGAAATTATCACTATTTGCAGATGATATGATTGTATACTTAAGTGACCCCAAAGATTCCACCAGAGAGCTCCTAAACCTGATAAACAACTTCAGCAAAGTAGCTGGATACAAAATTAACTCAAGCAAATCAGAGGCCTTCCTCTACACAAAGGATAAACAGGCGGAGAAAGAAATTAGGGAAACAACACCCTTCACAATAGTTATAAATAATATAAAATACCTTGGTGTAACTCTAACGAAGCAAGTAAAAGATCTGTTTGACAAGAACTTTAAGTCTCTGAAGAAGGAAATTGAAGAAGATCTCAGAAGATGGAAAGATCTCCCATGCTCTTGGATTGGCAGGATTAATATGGTAAAAATGGCCATTTTACTGAAGGCAATCTACAGATTCAATGCAATCCCTATCAAAATTCCAACTCAATTCTTCACAG
>NW_022196905.1:10979523-10986068 GCF_008632895.1 Mastomys coucha
CACAAAAGAACACACATGGTATGCACTCTCTGATAAGTGGATATTAGCCCAGAAGTTCGGAATACAGGGAGAATAACCCACTAACCACAAGAAACTCAAGAAGAAGGAAGACCAAAATGTGGACATTTCATTCCTTCTTAAAAGGGGGAACAAAATACCCACAGAAGAAGTTGCAGAGACTAACTATGGAGCAGAGACTGAAGGAAGGACAAGCCAGCCTGATATAGCTATCTCCTGAGAGGCTCTGACAGTACCTGACAAATACAGAAGTAGAGGCTCACAGCCATCTATTGAACTGAGTACAGAGTCCTCAATGAAGGAGTTAGAGAAAGGACTAAAGGAGCTGAAGGGTTTGCAGACCCTTAGGATGAACAACAATATGAATTAACTAGTACCTTCAGAGCTCCCAGGGACTCAACCACCAACCAAAGACTATACATGGTGGGACTGATTGTTCTGGCAGCATGTGTATAGTAGAAGATTGCAAAATCGATCATCAATAGGAGGAAAGGCCCTTGGCCCTGTGAAGGTTCTGTGCCCCAGTGTAGGGGAATGCGAGGGCCAATAAGTGGGAGAGGGTGGGGTGGCAGGCATGGGGGGGGGAGGCAACAGGGGTTTGTTCTTGTTGGTTTTTGGTCCATTTTGTTTTTGGAGGAGAAACTGGGAATGGAGAAATTATATGACATGTAAATAAAGAAAATATTTATTTTATGTATATGAGTACACATTGTAGCTGTACATATAGCTGTGAGCCTTCATCTGGTTGTTGGAAATTGACTTTTAGAACCTCTGTTCACTCTGGTCAACCCACTCACTCAGTTCCTTCTAGCTCCTGCCTAAGGATTTATTTATTATAATAAATAAGTACACTGTAGCTGTCTTCAGATGCACCAGAAGAGGGTGTCAGATCTCATTACAGATGGTTGTGAGCCACCATGTGGTTGCTGGGATTTGAACTCAGGACCTTTGGAAGAACAATTTGTGCTCTTACCCACTGGGCCATCTCATCAGCCCAACATTTAAAATTTTTTAACGTTAATAAAGTATTATATACAGAAAGATGGCTCAGTGATTTAGAGCACCAACTGCTCTTCCAGAGGTCCTGAGTTCAATTTCCAGCAATCACATGGAGACTCACAGCCATCCATAATGGGGTCGGATGCCCTCTTCTGGTGTGTTTGAAGAGTGACGGTGTACTCATATACTTTAAATAAATACATCTTTTAAAAAATAAAGTACTATATAATCTATCTTTGGGGTCTTCATTGTCCCTTTTTGTTTTATATTATAATATGTAAAAAAAATTTTATCTTATTAGATACATATGTCAGACCATGGTCCATTTTAATTTGTATGGGTATATAATGGCCATAACTTCTAACAAATCTGTAATTATAGAATCAACCTTTTCTAAAGTTAAGGCAGTTGTCCACTGAAATCCTGAATATGTGTCTATTGTATGATGCACATATCTCAGTTTACTGAACTCTGTAAAATGGAACATATCTATCATCAAATTTCGTCTCTTGGGGTACCTTTGGGGTTACTTCATGTAGATAATGAAGTTTGGTTATATAACGTAAGTAGGACATTGTCTCACAATTTTCTTGGCTTGTTGCCAGGTTATAGAGGTTTCTTTCTTAAAACCTTTGCTGTTAATATGGTGGGGTTTTTAAAATGGAATTTTGAAGCCTCTAGTACACTTCCTATCAATAAGTGATCAATTTTATTATTACCTTGTGCCAGAGGGCCTGGCAGACCTTTATGGGATCTTATGTGGGCTACATATAGTAGATGACTCCTATTCTTGATCATTTGTTGTAGCTGAATGAACAGTGAAATCACTTTAGAATCGTCTTGAAGAAGTTATCAGTCTCTGTGCGAAAAGCAACCCTTTTATATATTGAGAGTCCATTACTATATTAAGAGACTCTTGAAAATCTGATTACACTGTATTTTATATAATTGAACCAATTTATAGGGACTCTGTCAGTTTTTATTTTGTGTCTATAACGAGGCAATCTCCGTATTCATCAAAGGTACAACAATTTTAGCTGTATCCATTCCAGCTAACTGTTGAAGTCTCATTTTTCCTTTTAGTATCAATTTAGAAAACCTTGCTATATAGGTTTTTAATTTCTTATTCTGTTTCTGTGTTTAAAATATCCATTTTAAGATATACTCTTCCTCTGTATGAGAATTCCTGTGGGGGAATGAGTAGAAGGCAAGATAACTAAATGCAGGCCATCCTTGGATTAATATGATCTAGATATGTATCCTGAAATTTCCTTCCTACCAGAGTTAACTCTTTCAGCCTTGGTGGGTAATTTTCTTGGGTTATTTAAATATTTATCACCTTGTAAGTTTTGAAATAAATTGTTTAGCTCTTGAGTGGCCAAGCCAATTGCAGGCCATGTCCAGTTAATATCTTCTAGTAGCTTCTGAAAATCATTAAGAATCTTTGTTTTTTTCTGATTTGCACCTTTTGTGGCCTAACCTTTTGTAGACTTATTCTATATCCTAGATAATAACTATAATCCCCACTTTGTATTTTTTCAGGAATGATTTGTAATTACCAGAAAGGCAAGGCAAGGCAAGGATTTGGGGGGGTTGCTTATTTATTTGTTTGTTTTTCTTTTTTTAAAAGATTTATTTTTTTAATATAAGTACACTGAAGCTATCTTCAGACACAGCAGAAGAGGGCATCAGATCCCATTACAGATGGTTGTGATCCGCCATGTGGTTGCTGGGAATTGAACTCAGGACCTCTGGAAAAGCAGTCAGTGCTCTTAACCACTGAGCCATCTCTCCAGTCCCCCCCTTTTTTTCTTCATCAAACATTCTTTTTAGGATATTTATATCTGAATTGGTCAACATGATACCATCTATATAATGATAAATATATTATGTACATTATAAAATGTATTAAGGAAACTGTTTATGAATCATCTCTAATGGCTGTTATACAAAATATTGACACAAGGTAGGGCTATTTAACATTTTTTGGGTAAGACTTTCCAATGATATCTTTTTATTGGACAACTTCTATTAAAGGTAGGTACTGAGAAAGCAAACCCTTCCTTATCATCTTCATATAAAGGAATTGTGAAAAAAACAATCTTTTGGATCAAACACTATGATAGGCCATTATTCCTTAGGCAACAAGAAAGACAATGGGATTCCAGGCTGCAGGGAACCCATTGGCTGAATAATCTTATTAATTGCTCTGAGATATGTCGACATCTTTCATTAGCCAGACTTCTTTTTACTGGAGAATTCCAAGGTCTGGTGGACTCTTCTGTATATTGAGCCTCTAGCTGTTCCTAGACTAGCTGTTCCAGTGCCTGTATTGTTTCCTTTTGTTATAAACCAATGACCAATCCAAATGGCTTGGTCAGTCAGCCCCCTTAGTGTGGTAAGGCTGTTGGTGCTTTATCAGTAGTGGCTCCCTGATGTAAAGCTCAATTGTCAGCCCATATTATGTTTTGTTTATGGACATCCTGGAAAGTCTGCAACTGTCTTTGATAACATGCATTAACTAATATGATTTTTTTTTTATTAGGAGCCTGACTGGTTTTGTGGCCAGCTTCTGAAAGTAAAAGGATATTAATTTATATTTTTCACTATTGTAACAGATCTCTTCACCATAATCAGCCATCTATGGCTTTAATTTTTCTATTTGACCTTCAGGTCCTGGACATTAATTCATTTGCTTTATTTGGGATAAAGTTCCAATTGGATATCTACTTCTTGAAGTGGACAACCTGTAGGCCAAAATTTTGGAGCGATAGTGGTAACATCTGCTCCAGTGTTGACCATTCCTTCAATTTCAATATTGTTTACTAATATTCTTAGCTAAGGCTTTTGATCCCCTATTGAAGTTTGTCAAAATATTTGTTTTGGCCCCTTTTTAGGTTTTTTAAATTGTCTATAGAATTTGCCTCAACCTTGTTATCTGGTCTCACAATGTCTGTTTTCAGAGCAGTAGTGTTTAATTGTCCTGAGGAAGAAAACTCTCCGTTTGGCATTGGGGCCTGCAAGATTCCCCCTGGGAGACTTGGTAAAATGTTGCTCCATTTGTCTGTTGTAGCTCTACATTCCCTAGTCCAATATCAGCCTTTGCCATATCTTTTACATATTCCAGGAGGCATAGACTCCCTTTGGGATCAATTTGGTTTTCTCTGTAGTTTACCTTGAACTGACCCTGCTCACCACAATTAAAACATTCGAAATTTAGGGTCCTCTCAAGGCCTCTAGTGGCAGCTCCTCTTATAAGGTCATATCAGACAAACGAGGTCCAACATCAATTGTATGTCTCTAATCCAGTCACCTACTGATGCTGACCCTGCTGCCCTCAGTGGTCACTTCTTTGCATTCGGCATTCATATTTTCAAAAGCTAAAGACTCGATTAGTGCCTTTCTTGCTGATGGATCCCATATACCCCTTTCTATAGCAGAAGTCAACCTTTGTAAAAAGTCAAGGAATGTTTTCTTTGGACCTTATATGACTTGAGAAAATGGTTCATGTCTTTTTCCTATTTCTGCAGCTTTGTCCCAGGCCTTTAAGCAACATAACATCAAGGTCTCTTCATCATATTCAGCCTGAACCTCTACCTCAGCAAAACGACCCTCACCAAGCAGTTGATCTTTAGAAACATTGTTACTTCTGGTTTTATTTTGTCGTATTATCTCCTGTCCACATGAGAACCATTGTAAATGTGACCTAGGTTTCAATGTTGTTTTTGCATCAACTCCCCAAGACTGGGAAGTTGATCTATTTTTAATAGCCCAAGAAGTCAGGATTTGTTTTTAAAACAGTGAATGCATTCTAAAATTAGTGACATTTTCCTTAAATTTTCTCAGTTCTAACATATCTGTGGGTTGTCATTCGAATTCCTGATAATTCTGTGGATGATCATTGTCTGGGGGTCTTTGTTGTATACTAACTGGATAAACTAAAGTTTGTTTGTTTGTTTGTTTGTTTTAACAACCTTTGGTTAGCTTTCTCTAATTTTATCTTCTGATCTCCACCTGAGTATTTTCCCTAACTAATATTTTAAGTTTCTCCCTTAAGTTCTATGCCCATGTTTCATATTTCTCCTCTTGTTGCTCCTCCTGTTCCATAAGCTCCTGTATCCTTTGTTCAAGGTTCTGCTTCCACATTTGAATTGCTTCTTTACATTGTAGTTCTGATACTCTGATGTCTATTTTATTTTGATTGATTAATTTTAAAAGATTCTCCTCCAAGCCTTGTTTCCAATCTTCATTATTTTCTCTCTGCTACTCATTCTGATCTGTGAGCTCTCCCATCTTTTATTCTAGTGTCTTCTCCAGCTCCTGTCTCCAAACTTCATTTTCCTCTCTGTTGCTTATCATGGCCTGTACCTTTAGTTTAGTCAAGTCTTAAACGTATCCCTCTATTGATCAGTCTCATCTATGAATATATATTACATATATATTACACACATATATATGTAGTATATTATATATAATCAATTTATAATTCTTGTTACCTACTCTGGAGCTTCTTGTATCTTTGTCTCCCTCTGGTGTTTGATTCAGGATACTGTAGTTCTCTCTAATTGTTTTATTCAAAGGGAGGGGCTAACGGTAGAGGGACCTGCTGCTTTTGTGTTTTAGAGCCCTTTCTGTCTTTGTTTAGGTTATGGCCAGCAGTGTGTGTGTCAATCTCAGGTAGTCTGTAGTGTAAGAGCGAGTCTGGCTGTCCCACGTCCTGTTTAGATGTGGAGGATATGGGAAACCAAGCAGAGGAAGTATCGCTCAGCGGACATTCCCAGATAGAGCCTGTTTTGTCTGTGAGAAGGCTTTGGAAAATTAACTGTCAGTTTTTCAGTTGTTGATCTTTAGTTGTGAAGGCTGTTTTACAGGCAGTCATAACCCAGGGTCCTTGGTCTTTCTTTAGGCTCAGGACCCTGTGTTGTGGCACTGTAAGTCGCAGCTCAGAGCTGGGGTGCTGTCTCTGCTTGTGGTTTGCTTGGGACTTGGGAGGGAGCCTCTCAGTAGCTCTCTGTACACCCCTTAGACCACTCAGTGTTTAACTTACACAGTGCTGCAGCTTTAGAGCACAGCCCTAGCTGTTTATATGGGGGTGAGGATGGAAGTAATCTCAGGTTAGTTGAATTCTAAGCCTCATATCAGGCACCAATATGTTGCTGAAATTTCCAATCCCAATATGCCTGTATAAAAACCATACAACCAGCTGGGCGGTGGTGGCACACGCCTTTAATCCCAGCACTTGGGAGGCAGAGGCAGGAGGATTTCTGAGTTTGAAGCCAGCCTGGTCTACACAGTGAGTTCCAGGACAGCCACGGTTACACAGAGAAACTCTGTCTCGAAAAAACAAAAAAACAAACAAACAAACAAACAAAAAACCACACAACCAGTTGTTATAATTAGAAGCTATAAGCCTAATTTAGACATATCTAATACTATACCAACTTATTCCCCAGCTATAAGACCTCTTGCTACTTGTGGTTTCTCCTGGCCACGTGCTTCTGCTCCATAATGGCTTCCTCCTCCTCCTC